>NW_027043373.1:0-128242 GCF_036013475.1 Columba livia | reverse complement strand
GGCTTTCCTTGGGCTTCCTTTGGGCTTTCATTGGGCTTTCTTTGGGCTTTCTTTGGGATTTCTTTGGGATTTCTTTGGGCTTTCTTTGGGCTTTCTTTGGGCTTTCTTTCCCCTTTCTTGGGGCTTTCTTTGGGCTTTCTTTGGGCTTTCTTTCCCCTTTCTTTGGGCTTTCTTTGCCCTTTCTTAGGGCTTATTTACCCTTTCTTTGGGCTTTCTTTGGGCTTTCTTTCTCTTTCTTTGGGCTTTCTTTCCCCTTTCTTTGGGCTTTCTTTCCCCTTTCTTTGGGCTTTCTTTCCCCATTCTTTGGGCTTTCTTTGGGATTTCTTTCTCCTTTATTTTCCCTTTCTTTGGGCTTTCTTTCCCATTTCTTTGGGCTTTCTTTGGGCTTTCTTTCCCCTTTCCTTGGGCTTTCTTTGGGCTTTCTTTGGGATTTCTTTGGGATTTCTTTGGGCTTTCTTTCCCATTTCTTTGGGCTTTCTTTCCCCTTTCTTTGGGCTTTCTTTCCCCTTCCTTTGGGCTTTCTTTGGCCTTTCTTTGGGCTTTCTTTGGGCCTTCTATGGGCTTTCTCTGGGCTTTCTTTGGGCTTTATTTGGGCTTTCTTCCTGCTTCTTTCCCCTTTCTTTGGGCTTTCTTTGGGCTTTCTTTCCCCTTTCTTTGGCCTTTCTTTCCCCTTTCTTTGAGCTTTCTTTCCCCTTTCTTTGGGCTTTCTTTGGGCTTTCTTTGGGCTATCTTCCCCTTTCTTTCCCCTTTCTTTGGGCTTCCTTTGGGCTTTCTTTGGGCTTTCTTTCCCCTTTCTTTGGGCTTTCTTTGGGCTTTCTTTGGGCTTTCTTTGGGATTTCTTTCCCCTTTCTTTGGGCTTTCTTTGGGCTTTCTTTGGGCTTTCTTTCCCCTTTCTTTGGGCTTTCTTTCCCCTTTCTTTGGGCTTTCTTTGGGCTTTCTTTGGGCTTTCTTTGGGCTTTCCTTCCCCTTTCTTTGGGGTTTCTTTGGGCTTTCTTTGGGCTTTCTTTGGGCTTTCTATGGGCTTTCTCTGGGCTTTCTTTGGGCTTTCTTTGGGCTTTCTTTGGGCTTTCTTTGGGCTTCTTTCCCCTTTCTTTGGGCTTTCTTTGGGCTTTCTTTCCCCTTTCTTTGGGCTTTCTTTGGGCTCTCTTTGGGCTTTCTTTCCCCTTTCTTTGGGCTTTCTTTGGGCTTTATTTGGGCTTTCTTTGGACTTTCTTTCCCCTTTCTTTGGGCTTTCTTTGGGCTTTCTTTGAGCTTCCTTTGGGCTTACTTTGGGCTTTCTTTGGGCTTTCTTTCGTCTTTCTTTGGGCTTTCTTTCCCCTTTCTTTGGGCTTTCTTTCCCCTTTCTTTTGGCTTTCATTGGGCTTTCTTTGGGCTTTCTTTCCCCTTTCTTTGGGCATTCTTTGGGCTTTCTTTCCCCTTTCTTTGGGCTTTCTTTGGGCTTTCTTTGTGCTTTCTTTCCCCTTTCTTTGGGCTTTCTTTTGGCTTTCTTTCCCCTTTCTTTAGGCTTTCTTTGGGCTTTCTTTCCCCTTTCTTTGGGCTATCTTTCCCCTGTCTTTGGACTTTATTTGGGCTTTCTTTCCCCTTTCTTTGGGCTTTCTTTGGGCTATCTTCCCCTTTCTTTCCCCTTTCTTTGGGCTTTCTTTGGGCTTTCTTTCCCCTTTCTTTGGGCTTTCTTTGGGCTTTCTTTGGGCTTTCTTTGGGCTTTATTTCCCCTTTCTTTGGGCTTTCTTTCCCCTTTCTTTGGGCTTTCTATCCCCTTTCTTTGGGCTTTCTTTCCCCTTTCTTTGGGCTTTCTTTCCCCTTTCTTTGGGCTTTCTTTGGGCTTTCTTTCCCCTTTCTTTGGGCTTTCTTTCCCATTTCTTTGGGCTTTCTTTCCCCTTTCTTTGGGATTTCTTTCCCCTTTCTTTGCGCTTTCTTTCCCCTTTCTTTGGGCTTTCTTTCCCCTTTCTTTCCCCTTTCTTTGGGCTTTCTTTGGGCTTTCTTTGGGCTTTCTTTGGGCTTTCTTTCCCCTTTCTTTGGGCATTCTTTGGGCTTTCCTTTGGCTTCCTTTGGGCTTTCTTTGGGCTTTCTTTGGAATTTCTTTGGGATTTCTTTGGGCTTTCTTTCCCCTTTCTTTGGGCTTTCTTTCCCCTTTCGTGGGGCTTTCTTTGGGCTTTCTGTGGGCTTTCTTTCCCCTTTCTTTGGGCTTTCTTTCCCCTTTCTTTGGGCTTTCTTTGGGCTTTCTTTGGGCTTTCTTTGGGCTTTATATGGGCTTTCTCTGGGCTTTCTTTGGGCTTTCTTTGGGCTTTCTCTGGGCTTTCTTTGGGCTTTCTTTGGGCTTTCTTTGGGCTTCTTTCCCCTTTCTTTGGGCTTTCTTTGGGCTTTCTTTCCCCTTTCTTTGGGCTTTCTTTCCCCTTTCTTTGGGCTTTCTTTGGGCTTTCTTTGGGCTTTCTTTGGGCTTTCTTTCCCCTTTCTTTGGGCATTCTTTGGGCTTTCTTTCCCCTTTCTTTGGGCTTTCTTTCGGCTTTCTTTGTGCTTTCTTTCCCCTTTCTTTGGGCTTTCTTTTCACTTTCTTTCCCCTTTCTTTAGGCTTTCTTTGGGCTTTCTTTGGGCTTTCTTTTCCCTTTCTTTGGGCTTTCTTTCCCATTTCTTTGGGCTTTCTTTGGGCTTTCTTTCCCCTTTCTTTGGGCTTTCTTTGGGCTTTCTTTGGGCTTTCTTTCCCCTTTCTTTGGGCTTTCTTTGGGCTTTCTTTCCACTTTCCTTGGGCTTTCTTTCCCATTTCTTGGGGCTTTCTTTACCCTTTCTTTCACCTTTCTTTGGGCTTTCTTTGGGATTTCTTTGGGCTGTCTTTGGGCTTTCTTTGGGCTTTCTTTGGGATTTCCTTGGGCTTTCTTTCCCCTTTCTTTGGGCTTTCTTTGGGCTTTCTTTGGGCTTTCCTTGGGTTTCCTTTGGCGTTCTTTGGGCTTTCTTTGGGCTTTCTTTGGGCTTTCTTTGGGCTTTCTTTCCCCTTTCTTTGGCTTTCTTTCCCCTTTCTTGGGGCTTTCTTTGGGCTTTCTATGGGCTTTCTTGCCCCTTTCTTTGGGCTTTCTTTCTCGTTTCTTTGGGCTTTCTTTGGGCTTTCTTTGGGCTTTCTTTCGGCTTTCTTTGGGCTTTCCTTCCCCTTTCTTTGGGCTTTCTTTGGGCTTTCTTTGGGCTTTCTTTGGGCTTTCTATGGGCTTTCTCTGGGCTTTCTTTGGGCTTTTTTTTGGGCTTTCCTTGGGCTTCTTTCTGCTTTCTTTGGGTTTCTTTGGGCTTTCTTTCCCCTTTCTTTGGGCTTTCTTTGGGCTTTCTTTGGCCTTTCTTTGCGCTTTCTTTCCCCTTTCTTTGGGCTTTCTTTCCCCTTTCTTTGGGTTTTCTTTCCCCTTTCTTTGGGCTTTCTTTCCTCTTTCTTTGGGCTTTCTTTGGGCTTTCTTTCCCCTTTCTTTGGGCTTTCTTTCCCCTTTCTTTGGGCTTTCTTTGGGCTTTCCTTCCCCTTTCTTTGGGCTTTCTTTGGGCTTTCTTTGTGCTTTCTTTGGGCTTTCTTTCCCCTTTCTTTGGGCATTCTTTGGGCTTTCTTTGGGCTTTCTTTCCCCTTTCTTTGGGCTTTCTTTGGGCTTTCTTTGAGTTTCCTTTGGGCTTACTTTGGGCTTTCTTTGGGCTTTCTTTCGGCTTTATTTGGGCTTTCTTTCCCCTTTCTTTGGGCTTTCTTTCCCCTTTCTTTGGGCTTTCTTTGGGCTTTCTTTGGACTTTCTTTGGGCTTTCTTTCCCCTTTCTTTGGGCTTTCTTTGGGCTTTCTTTCCCCTTTCTTTGGGCTTTCTTTAGGCTTTCTTTGGGCTTTCTTTGGGCTTTCTTTCCCCTTTCTTTGGGCTTTCTTTGGGCTTTCTTTCCCCTTTCTTTGGGCTTTCTTTGGGCTTTCTTTCCCCTTTCTTTGGGCTTTCTTTGGGCTATCTTCCCCTTTCTTTCCCCTTTCTTTGGGCTTTCTTTCCCCTTTCTTTGGGCTTTCTTTGGGCTTTCTTTGGGCTTTCTTTCCCCTTTCTTTGGGCTTTCTTTCCCCTTTCTTTGGGCTTTCTTTCCCCTTTCTTTGGGCTTTCTTTCCCTTTCATTCTGCTTTCTTTGGGCTTTCTTTGGCCTTTCTTTCGGCTTTCCTTCCCTTTCTTTGGGCTTTCTTTCCCCTTTCTTTGGGCTTTCTTTCCCCTTTCTTTGGGCTTTCTTTTCCCTTTCTTTGGGCTTTCTTTCCCCTTTCTTTGGGCTTTCTTTCCCCTTTCTTTGGGCTTTCTTTGGGCTTTCTTTGGGCTGTCTTTGGGCTTTCTTTGGGCTTTCTTTCCCCTTTCTTTGGGATTTCTTTGGGCTTTCTTTGGGCTTTCCTTGGGCTTCCTTTGGGCTTTCTTTGGGCTTTCTTTGGGCTTTCTTTGGGATTTCTTTGGGATTTCTTTGGGCTTTATTTCCCCTTTCTTTGGGCTTTCTTTCCCCTTTCTTTTGGCTTTCTTTCCCCTTTCTTTGGGCTTTCTTTGCCCTTTCTTTGGGCTTTCTTTGCCCTTTCTTAGGGCTTACTTTCCCCTTTCTTTGGGCTTTCTTTGGGCTTTCTTTCTCTTTCTTTGGGCTTTCTTTCCCCTTTCTTTGGGCTTTCTTTCCCCTTTCTTTGGGCTTCTTTCTCCTTTCTTTGGGCTTTCTTTGGGCTTTCTTTCCCCTTTCTTTGGGCTTTCTTTCCCCTTTCTTTGGGCTTTCTTTCCCCTTTCTTTGGGCTTTCTTTGGGCTTTCTTTCTCATTTATTTTCCCTTTCTTTGGGCTTTCTTTCCCCTTTCTTTGGGCTTTCTTTGGGCTTTCTTTCCCCTTTCCTTGGGCTTTCTTTGGGATTTCTTTGGGCTTTCTTTCCCATTTCTTTGGGCTTTGTTTCCCCTCTCTTGTGGCTTTCTTTGGGCTTTCTTTGGGCTTTCTTTCCCCTTTCTTTGGGCTTTCTTTCCCCTTTCTTTGGGCTTTCTTCGGCCTTTCTTTGGGTTTTCTTTGGGCTTTCTATGGGCTTTCTCTGGGCTTTCTTTGGGCTTTATTTGGGCTTTCTTTGGGCTTCTTTCCCCTTTCTTTGGGCTTTCTTTGGGCTTTCTTTCCCCTTTCTTTGGCCTTTCTTTCCCCTTTCTTTGGGCTTTCTTTGGGCTTTCTTTCCCCTTTCTTTGGG
The DNA here is from genome assembly GCF_036013475.1 of Columba livia. NCBI lineage: Eukaryota > Metazoa > Chordata > Aves > Columbiformes > Columbidae > Columba > Columba livia. Next base: position 123,075 of record NW_027043373.1, on the reverse strand, counting down.
CTTTCTTTCCTCTTTCTTTGGGATATCTTTGGGCTTTCTTTCCCCTTTCTTTGGGCTTTCTTTCCCCTTTCTTTGGGCTTTCTTTGGGCTTTCTTTCCCCTTTCTTTGGGCTTTCTTTGGGTTTTCTTTGTGCTTTTTTTGTGCTTTCTTTCCCCTTTCTTTGGGCATTCTTTGTGCTTTCTTTCCCCTTTCTTTGGGCTTTCTTTGGGCTTTCTTTGAGCTTCCTTTGGGCTTACTTTGGGCTTTCTTTGGGCTTTCTTTTGGCTTTCTTTGGGCTTTCTTTCCCCTTTCTTTGGGCTTTCTTTCCCCTTTCTTTGGGCTTTCTTTCCCCTTTCTTTGGGCTTTCTTTGCCCTTTCTTTGGGCTTTCTTTGGGCTTTCTTTCCCCTTTCTTTGGGCTTTCTGTGGGCTTTCTTTGGGCTTTCTATGGGCTTTCTCTGGGCTTTCTTTGGGCTTTCTTTGGGCTTTCTTTGGGCTTCTTTCCCCTTTCTTTGGTCTTTCTTTGGGCTTTCTTTCCCCTTTCTTTGGGCTTTCTTTCCCCTTTCTTTGGGCTTTCTTTGGGCTTTCTTTGGGCTTCCTTTGGGCTTTCTTTGGGCTTTCTTTCCCCTTTCTTTGGGCATTCTTTGGGCTTTCTTTCCCCTTTCTTTGGGCTTTCTTTGGGCTTTCTTTCCCCTTTCTTTGGGCATTCTTTGCCCTTTCTTTGAGATTCCTTTGGGCTTACTTTGGGCTTTCTTTCGGCTTTCTTTGGGCTTTCTTTCCCCTTTCTTTGGGCTTTCTTTCCCCTTTCTTTTGGCTTTCATTGGGCTTTCTTTGGGCTTTCTTTCCCCTTTCTTTGGGCATTCTTTGGGCTTTCTTTCCCCTTTCTTTGGGCTTTCTTTGGGCTTTCTTTGTGCTTTCTTTCCCCTTTCTTTGGGCTTTCTTTTGGCTTTCTTTCCCCTTTCTTTAGGCTTTCTTTGGGCTTTCTTTCCCCTTTCTTTGGGCTTTCTTTCCCCTTTCTTTGGGCTTTCTTTCCCCTTTCTTTGGACTTTCTTTGGGCTTTCTTTCCCCTTTCTTTGGGCTTTCTTTGGGCTATCTTCCCCTTTCTTTCCCCTTTCTTTGGGCTTTCTTTGGGCTTTCTTTCCCCTTTCTTTGGGCTTTCTTTCCCCTTTCTTTGGGCTTTCTTTGGGCTTTATTTCCCCTTTCTTTGGGCTTTCTTTCCCCTTTCTTTAGGCTTTCTATCCCCTTTCTTTGGGCTTTCTTTCCCCTTTCTTTGGGCTTTCTTTCCCCTTTCTTTGGGCTTTCTTTGGGCTTTCTTTGGGCTTTCTTTGGGCTTTCTTTCCCCTTTCTTTGGGCTTTCTTTCCCCTTTCTTTGGGCTTTCTTTCCCCTTTCTTTGGGATTTCTTTCCCCTTTCTTTGGGCTTTCTTTCCCCTTTCTTTGGGCTTTCTTTCCCCTTTCTTTCCCCTTTCTTTGGGCTTTCTTTGGGCTTTCTTTGGGCTTTCTTTGGGCTTTCTTTCCCCTTTCTTTGGGCTTTCTTTGGGCTTTCTTTGGGCTTTCTTTGGGCTTTCTTTGGGCTTTCCTTCCCCTTTCTTTGGGCTTTCTTTCCCCTTTCGTGGGGATTTCTTTGGGCTTTCTTTGGGCTTTCTTTCCCCTTTCTTTGGGCTTTCTTTCCCCGTTCTTTGGGCTTTCTTTGGGCTTTCTTTGGGCTTTCTTTGGGCTTTCTTTGGGCTTTCCTTCCCCTTTCTTTGGGCTTTCTTTGGGCTTTCTTTGGGCTTTCTTTGTGCTTTATATGGGCTTTCTCTGGGCTTTCTTTGGGCTTTTTTTGGGCTTTCTCTGGGCTTTCTTTGGGCTTTCTTTGGGCTTTATTTGGGCTCCTTCCCCTTTCTTTGGGCTTTCTTTGGGCTTTCTTTCCCCTTTCTTTGGGCTTTCTTTCCCCTTTCTTTGGGCTTTCTTTGGGCTTTCTTTGGGCTTTCTTTGGGCTTTCTTTCCCCTTTCTTTGGGCATTCTTTGGGCTTTCTTTCCCCTTTCTTTGGGCTTTCTTTGGGCTTTCTTTGTGCTTTCTTTCCCCTTTCTTTGGGCTTTCTTTTCACTTTCTTTCCCCTTTCTTTAGGCTTTCTTTGGGCTTTCTTTGGGCTTTCTTTTCCCTTTCTTTGGGCTTTCTTTCCCCTTTCTTTGGGCTTTCTTTGGGCTTTCTTTGGGCTTTCTTTGGGCTTTCTTTGGGCTTTCTTTCCCCTTTCTTTGGGCATTCTTTGGGAGTTCTTTCCCCTTTCTTTGGGCTTTCTTTGGGCTTTCTTTCCCCTTTCTTTGGGCATTCTTTGCCCTTTCTTTGAGATTCCTTTGGGCTTACTTTGGGCTTTCTTTGGGCTTTCTTTCGGCTTTCTTTTGGCTTTCTTTCCCCTTTCTTTGGGCTTTCTTTCCCCTTTCTTTTGGCTTTCATTGGGCTTTCTTTGGGCTTTCTTTCCCCTTTCTTTGGGCATTCTTTGGGCTTTCTTTCCCCTTTCTTTGGGCTTTCTTTGGGCTTTCTTTGTGCTTTCTTTCCCCTTTCTTTGTGCTTTCTTTTGGCTTTCTTTCCCCTTCCTTTAGGCTTTCTTTGGGCTTTCTTTCCCCTTTCTTTGGGCTTTCTTTCCCCTTTCTTTGGGCTTTCTTTCCCCTTTCTTTGGACTTTCTTTGGGCTTTCTTTCCCCTTTCTTTGGGCTTTCTTTGGGCTATCTTCCCCTTTCTTTCCCCTTTCTTTGGGCTTTCTTTGGGCTTTCTTTCCCCTTTCTTTGGGCTTTCTTTGGGCTTTCTTTGGGCTTTCTTTGGGCTTTCTTTCCCCTTTCTTTGGGCTTTCTTTCCCCTTTCTTTGGGCTTTCTTTCCCCTTTCTTTCCCCTTTCTTTGGGCTTTCTTTGCGCTTTCTTTGGGCTTTCTTTGGGCTTTCTTTGGGCTTTCCTTGGGCTTTCTTTGGGCTTTCTTTGGGCTTTCCTTGGGCTTCCTTTGGGCTTTCTTTGGGCTTTCTTTGGAATTTCTTTGATCTTTCTTTGGGCTTTCTTTCCCCTTTCTTTGGGCTTTCTTTCCCCTTTCGTGGGGCTTTCTTTTGGCTTTCTTTTGGCTTTCTTTCCCCTTTCTTTGGGCTTTCTTTCCCCTTTCTTTGGGCTTTCTTTGGGCTTTCTTTGGGCTTTCTTTGGGCTTTCTTTGGGCTTTCTTTGGGCTTTCCTTCCCCTTTCTTTGGGCTTTCTTTGGGCTTTCTTTGGGCTTTCTTTGGGCTTTATATGGGCTTTCTCTGGGCTTTCTTTGGGCTTTCTTTGGGCTTTCTCTGGGCTTTCTTTGGGCTTTCTTTGGGCTTTCTTTGGGCTTCTTTCCCCTTTCTTTGGGCTTTCTTTGGTCTTTCTTTCCCCTTTCTTTGGGCTTTCTTTCCCCTTTCTTTGGGCTTTCTTTGGGCTTTCTTTGGGCTTTCTTTGGGTTTTCTTTCCCCTTTCGTTGGGCATTCTTTGGGCTTTCTTTCCCCTTTCTTTGAGCTTTCTTTGGGCTTTCTTTGTGCTTTCTTTCCCCTTTCTTTGGGCTTTCTTTTCACTTTCTTTCCCCTTTCTTTAGGTTTCTTTGGGCTTTCTTTGGGCTTTCTTTTCCCTTTCTTTGGGCTTTCTTTCCCCTTTCTTTGGCCTTTCTTTGGGCTATCTTCCCCTTTCTTTCCCCTTTCTTTGGGCTTTCTTTGGGCTTTCTTTCCCCTTTCCTTGTGCTTTCTTTCCCCTTTCTTTGGGCTTTCTTTCCCCTTTCTTTCACTTTTCTTTGGGCTTTCTTTGGGATTTCTTTGGGCTGTCTTTGGGCTTTCTTTGGGCTTTCTTTGGGATTTCCTTGGGCTTTCTTTCCCCTTTCTTTGGGCTTTCTTTGGGCTTTCCTTGGGCTTCCTTTGGGCTTTCTTTGGGCTTTCTTTGGGCTTTCCTTGGGCTTTCTTTCCCCTTTCTTTGGGCTTTCTTTCCCCTTTCTTGGGGCTTTCTTTGGGCTTTCTTTGGGCTTTCTTTCCCCTTTCTTTGGGCTTTCTTTCTCCTTTCTTTGGGCTTTCTTTGGGCTTTCTTTGGGCTTTCCTTCCCCTTTCTTTGGGCTTTCTTTAGGCTTTCTTTGGGCTTTCTATGGGCTTTCTCTGGGCTTTCTTTGGGCTTTCGTTGGGCTTTCTTTGGGCTTCTTTCTCCTTTCTTTGGGCTTTCTTTGGGCTTTCTTTCCCCTTTCTTTGGGCTTTCTTTGGGCTTTCTTTCCCCTTTCTTTGGGCTTTCTTTCCCCTTTCTTTGGGCTTTCTTTCCTCTTTCTTTGGGCTTTCTTTCCCCTTTCTTTGGGCATTCTTTGCCCTTTCTTTGAGATTCCTTTGGGCTTACTTTGGGCTTTCTTTGGGCTTTCTTTCGGCTTTCTTTGGGCTTTCTTTCCCCTTTCTTTGGGCTTTCTTTCCCCTTTCTTTTGGCTTTCATTGGGCTTTCTTTGGGCTTTCTTTCCCCTTTCTTTGGGCATTCTTTGGGCTTTCTTTCCCCTTTCTTTGGGCTTTCTTTGGGCTTTCTTTGTGCTTTCTTTCCCCTTTCTTTGTGCTTTCTTTTGGCTTTCTTTCCCCTTCCTTTAGGCTTTCTTTGGGCTTTCTTTCCCCTTTCTTTGGGCTTTCTTTCCCCTTTCTTTGGGCTTTCTTTCCCCTTTCTTTGGACTTTCTTTGGGCTTTCTTTCCCCTTTCTTTGGGCTTTCTTTGGGCTATCTTCCCCTTTCTTTCCCCTTTCTTTGGGCTTTCTTTGGGCTTTCTTTCCCCTTTCCTTGGGCTTTCTTTGGGCTTTCTTTGGGCTTTCTTTGGGCTTTATTTCCCCTTACTTTGGGCTTTCTTTCCCCTTTCTTTGGGCTTTCTATCCCCTTTCTTTGGGCTTTCTTTCCCATTTCTTTGGGCTTTCTTTCCCCTTTCTTTGGGCTTTCTTTGGGCTTTCTTTCCCCTTTCTTTGGGCTTTCTTTCCCATTTCTTTGGGCTTTCTTTCCCCTTTCTTTGGGATTTCTTTCCCCTTTCTTTGGGCTTTCTTTCCCCTTTCTTTGGGCTTTCTTTCCCCTTTCTTTCCCCTTTCTTTGGGCTTTCTTTGGGCTTTCTTTGGGCTTTCTTTGGGCTTTCTTTGGGCTTTCCTTGGGCTTTCTTTGGGCTTTCTTTGGGCTTTCCTTGGGCTTCCTTTGGGCTTTCTTTGGGCTTTCTTTGGAATTTCTTTGATCTTTCTTTGGGCTTTCTTTCCCCTTTCTTTGGGCTTTCTTTCCCCTTTCGTGGGGCTTTCTTTGGGCTTTCTTTTGGCTTTCTTTCCCCTTTCTTTGGGCTTTCTTTCCCCTTTCTTTGGGCTTTCTTTGGGCTTTCTTTGGGCTTTCTTTGGGCTTTCCTTCCCCTTTCTTTGGGCTTTCTTTGGGCTTTCTTTGGGCTTTCTTTGGGCTTTATATGGGCTTTCTCTGGGCTTTCTTTGGGCTTTCTTTGGGCTTTCTCTGGGCTTTCTTTGGGCTTTCTTTGGGCTTTCTTTGGGCTTCTTTCCCCTTTCTTTGGGCTTTCTTTGGGCTTTCTTTCCCCTTTCTTTGGGCTTTCTTTCCCCTTTCTTTGGGCTTTCTTTGGGCTTTCTTTGGGCTTTCTTTCCCCTTTCTTTGGGCATTCTTTGGGCTTTCTTTCCCTTTTCTTTGAGCTTTCTTTGGGCTTTCTTTGTGCTTTCTTTCCCCTTTCTTTGGGCTTTCTTTTCACTTTCTTTCCCCTTTCTTTAGGTTTCTTTGGGCTTTCTTTGGGCTTTCTTTTCCCTTTCTTTGGGCTTTCTTTCCCCTTTCTTTGGACTTTCTTTGGGCTTTCTTTCCCCTTTCTTTGGGCTTTCTTTGGGCTATCTTCCCCTTTCTTTCCCCTTTCTTTGGGCTTTCTTTGGGCTTTCTTTCCCCTTTCCTTGGGCTTTCTTTCCCCTTTCTTTGGGCTTTCTTTGGGCTTTCTTTGGGCTTTCCTTGGGCTTCCTTTGGGCTTTCTTTGGGCTTTCTTTGGGCTTTCCTTGGGCTTTCTTTCCCCTTTCTTTGGGCTTTCTTTCCCCTTTCTTGGGGCTTTCTTTGGGCTTTCTTTGGGCTTTCTTTCCCCTTTCTTTGGGCTTTCTTTCTCCTTTATTTGGGCTTTCTTTGGGCTTTCTTTGGGCTTTCTTTGGGCTTTCCTTCCCCTTTCTTTGGGCTTTCTTTGGGCTTTCTTTGGGCTTTCTATGGGCTTTCTCTGGGCTTTCTTTGGGCTTTCTTTGGGCTTTCTTTGGGCTTCTTTCTCCTTTCTTTGGGCTTTCTTTGGGCTTTCTTTCCCCTTTCTTTGGGCTTTCTTTGGGCTTTCTTTGGGCTTTCTTTCCCCTTTCTTTGGGCTTTCTTTCCCCTTTCTTTGGGCTTTCTTTCCCCTTTCTTTGGGCTTTCTTTCCCCTTTCTTTGGGCTTTCTTTCCTCTTTCTTTGGGCTTTCTTTGGCCTTTCTTTGGGCTTTCTTTGGGCCTTCTATGGGCTTTCTCTGGGCTTTCTTTGGGCTTTATTTGGGCTTTCTTTCTGCTTCTTTCCCCTTTCTTTGGGCTTTCTTTGGGCTTTCTTTCCCCTTTCTTTGGCCTTTCTTTCCCCTTTCTTTGGGCTTTCTTTCCCCTTTCTTTGGGCTTTCTTTCCTCTTTCTTTGGGCATTCTTTGGGCTTTCTTTCCCCTTTCTTTGGGCTTTCTTTCCCCTTTCTTTGGGCTTTCTTTGGGCTTTCTTTCCCCTTTCTTTGGGCTTTCTTTCTCCTTTCTTTGGGCTTTCTTTGGGCTTTCTTTCCCTTTTCCTTGGGCTTTCTTTGGGCTTTCTTTCCCCTTTGTTTGGGCTTTCTTTGAGCTTTCTTTGGGCTTTCTTTGGGCTTTCTTTGGGCTTTCTTTGGGCTTTTTTTGGGCTTTCTTTGGGCTTTCTTTCCCCTTTCTTTGGGCTTTCTTTCCCCTTTCTTTGGGCTTTCTTTGGGCTTTCTTTGGGCTTTCTTTGGGCTTTCTTTGGGCTTTCTTTCCCCTTTCTTTGGGCTTTCTTTCCCCTTTCTTTGGGCTTTCTTTCCCCTTTCTTTCCCCTTTCTTTGGGCTTTCTTTGCGCTTTCTTTGGGCTTTCTTTGGGCTTTCTTTGGGCTTTCCTTGGGCTTTCTTTGGGCTTTCTTTGGGCTTTCCTTGGGCTTCCTTTGGGCTTTCTTTGGGCTTTCTTTGGAATTTCTTTGATCTTTCTTTGGGCTTTCTTTCCCCTTTCTTTGGGCTTTCTTTCCCCTTTCGTGGGGCTTTCTTTTGGCTTTCTTTTGGCTTTCTTTCCCCTTTCTTTGGGCTTTCTTTCCCCTTTCTTTGGGCTTTCTTTGGGCTTTCTTTGGGCTTTCTTTGGGCTTTCTTTGGGCTTTCTTTGGGCTTTCCTTCCCCTTTCTTTGGGCTTTCTTTGGGCTTTCTTTGGGCTTTCTTTGGGCTTTATATGGGCTTTCTCTGGGCTTTCTTTGGGCTTTCTTTGGGCTTTCTCTGGGCTTTCTTTGGGCTTTCTTTGGGCTTTCTTTGGGCTTCTTTCCCCTTTCTTTGGGCTTTCTTTGGTCTTTCTTTCCCCTTTCTTTGGGCTTTCTTTCCCCTTTCTTTGGGCTTTCTTTGGGCTTTCTTTGGGCTTTCTTTGGGTTTTCTTTCCCCTTTCGTTGGGCATTCTTTGGGCTTTCTTTCCCCTTTCTTTGAGCTTTCTTTGGGCTTTCTTTGTGCTTTCTTTCCCCTTTCTTTGGGCTTTCTTTTCACTTTCTTTCCCCTTTCTTTAGGTTTCTTTGGGCTTTCTTTGGGCTTTCTTTTCCCTTTCTTTGGGCTTTCTTTCCCCTTTCTTTGGCCTTTCTTTGGGCTATCTTCCCCTTTCTTTCCCCTTTCTTTGGGCTTTCTTTGGGCTTTCTTTCCCCTTTCCTTGTGCTTTCTTTCCCCTTTCTTTGGGCTTTCTTTCCCCTTTCTTTCACTTTTCTTTGGGCTTTCTTTGGGATTTCTTTGGGCTGTCTTTGGGCTTTCTTTGGGCTTTCTTTGGGATTTCCTTGGGCTTTCTTTCCCCTTTCTTTGGGCTTTCTTTGGGCTTTCCTTGGGCTTCCTTTGGGCTTTCTTTGGGCTTTCTTTGGGCTTTCCTTGGGCTTTCTTTCCCCTTTCTTTGGGCTTTCTTTCCCCTTTCTTGGGGCTTTCTTTGGGCTTTCTTTGGGCTTTCTTTCCCCTTTCTTTGGGCTTTCTTTCTCCTTTCTTTGGGCTTTCTTTGGGCTTTCTTTGGGCTTTCCTTCCCCTTTCTTTGGGCTTTCTTTAGGCTTTCTTTGGGCTTTCTATGGGCTTTCTCTGGGCTTTCTTTGGGCTTTCGTTGGGCTTTCTTTGGGCTTCTTTCTCCTTTCTTTGGGCTTTCTTTGGGCTTTCTTTCCCCTTTCTTTGGGCTTTCTTTGGGCTTTCTTTCCCCTTTCTTTGGGCTTTCTTTCCCCTTTCTTTGGGCTTTCTTTCCTCTTTCTTTGGGCTTTCTTTCCCCTTTCTTTGGGCATTCTTTGCCCTTTCTTTGAGATTCCTTTGGGCTTACTTTGGGCTTTCTTTGGGCTTTCTTTCGGCTTTCTTTGGGCTTTCTTTCCCCTTTCTTTGGGCTTTCTTTCCCCTTTCTTTTGGCTTTCATTGGGCTTTCTTTGGGCTTTCTTTCCCCTTTCTTTGGGCATTCTTTGGGCTTTCTTTCCCCTTTCTTTGGGCTTTCTTTGGGCTTTCTTTGTGCTTTCTTTCCCCTTTCTTTGTGCTTTCTTTTGGCTTTCTTTCCCCTTCCTTTAGGCTTTCTTTGGGCTTTCTTTCCCCTTTCTTTGGGCTTTCTTTCCCCTTTCTTTGGGCTTTCTTTCCCCTTTCTTTGGACTTTCTTTGGGCTTTCTTTCCCCTTTCTTTGGGCTTTCTTTGGGCTATCTTCCCCTTTCTTTCCCCTTTCTTTGGGCTTTCTTTGGGCTTTCTTTCCCCTTTCCTTGGGCTTTCTTTGGGCTTTCTTTGGGCTTTATTTCCCCTTACTTTGGGCTTTCTTTCCCCTTTCTTTGGGCTTTCTATCCCCTTTCTTTGGGCTTTCTTTCCCATTTCTTTGGGCTTTCTTTCCCCTTTCTTTGGGCTTTCTTTGGGCTTTCTTTCCCCTTTCTTTGGGCTTTCTTTCCCATTTCTTTGGGCTTTCTTTCCCCTTTCTTTGGGATTTCTTTCCCCTTTCTTTGGGCTTTCTTTCCCCTTTCTTTGGGCTTTCTTTCCCCTTTCTTTCCCCTTTCTTTGGGCTTTCTTTGGGCTTTCTTTGGGCTTTCTTTGGGCTTTCTTTGGGCTTTCCTTGGGCTTTCTTTGGGCTTTCTTTGGGCTTTCCTTGGGCTTCCTTTGGGCTTTCTTTGGGCTTTCTTTGGAATTTCTTTGATCTTTCTTTGGGCTTTCTTTCCCCTTTCTTTGGGCTTTCTTTCCCCTTTCGTGGGGCTTTCTTTGGGCTTTCTTTTGGCTTTCTTTCCCCTTTCTTTGGGCTTTCTTTCCCCTTTCTTTGGGCTTTCTTTGGGCTTTCTTTGGGCTTTCTTTGGGCTTTCCTTCCCCTTTCTTTGGGCTTTCTTTGGGCTTTCTTTGGGCTTTCTTTGGGCTTTATATGGGCTTTCTCTGGGCTTTCTTTGGGCTTTCTTTGGGCTTTCTCTGGGCTTTCTTTGGGCTTTCTTTGGGCTTTCTTTGGGCTTCTTTCCCCTTTCTTTGGGCTTTCTTTGGGCTTTCTTTCCCCTTTCTTTGGGCTTTCTTTCCCCTTTCTTTGGGCTTTCTTTGGGCTTTCTTTGGGCTTTCTTTCCCCTTTCTTTGGGCATTCTTTGGGCTTTCTTTCCCTTTTCTTTGAGCTTTCTTTGGGCTTTCTTTGTGCTTTCTTTCCCCTTTCTTTGGGCTTTCTTTTCACTTTCTTTCCCCTTTCTTTAGGTTTCTTTGGGCTTTCTTTGGGCTTTCTTTTCCCTTTCTTTGGGCTTTCTTTCCCCTTTCTTTGGACTTTCTTTGGGCTTTCTTTCCCCTTTCTTTGGGCTTTCTTTGGGCTATCTTCCCCTTTCTTTCCCCTTTCTTTGGGCTTTCTTTGGGCTTTCTTTCCCCTTTCCTTGGGCTTTCTTTCCCCTTTCTTTGGGCTTTCTTTGGGCTTTCTTTGGGCTTTCCTTGGGCTTCCTTTGGGCTTTCTTTGGGCTTTCTTTGGGCTTTCCTTGGGCTTTCTTTCCCCTTTCTTTGGGCTTTCTTTCCCCTTTCTTGGGGCTTTCTTTGGGCTTTCTTTGGGCTTTCTTTCCCCTTTCTTTGGGCTTTCTTTCTCCTTTATTTGGGCTTTCTTTGGGCTTTCTTTGGGCTTTCTTTGGGCTTTCCTTCCCCTTTCTTTGGGCTTTCTTTGGGCTTTCTTTGGGCTTTCTATGGGCTTTCTCTGGGCTTTCTTTGGGCTTTCTTTGGGCTTTCTTTGGGCTTCTTTCTCCTTTCTTTGGGCTTTCTTTGGGCTTTCTTTCCCCTTTCTTTGGGCTTTCTTTGGGCTTTCTTTGGGCTTTCTTTCCCCTTTCTTTGGGCTTTCTTTCCCCTTTCTTTGGGCTTTCTTTCCCCTTTCTTTGGGCTTTCTTTCCCCTTTCTTTGGGCTTTCTTTCCTCTTTCTTTGGGCTTTCTTTGGCCTTTCTTTGGGCTTTCTTTGGGCCTTCTATGGGCTTTCTCTGGGCTTTCTTTGGGCTTTATTTGGGCTTTCTTTCTGCTTCTTTCCCCTTTCTTTGGGCTTTCTTTGGGCTTTCTTTCCCCTTTCTTTGGCCTTTCTTTCCCCTTTCTTTGGGCTTTCTTTCCCCTTTCTTTGGGCTTTCTTTCCTCTTTCTTTGGGCATTCTTTGGGCTTTCTTTCCCCTTTCTTTGGGCTTTCTTTCCCCTTTCTTTGGGCTTTCTTTGGGCTTTCTTTCCCCTTTCTTTGGGCTTTCTTTCTCCTTTCTTTGGGCTTTCTTTGGGCTTTCTTTCCCTTTTCCTTGGGCTTTCTTTGGGCTTTCTTTCCCCTTTGTTTGGGCTTTCTTTGAGCTTTCTTTGGGCTTTCTTTGGGCTTTCTTTGGGCTTTCTTTGGGCTTTTTTTGGGCTTTCTTTGGGCTTTCTTTCCCCTTTCTTTGGGCTTTCTTTCCCCTTTCTTTGGGCTTTCTTTGGGCTTTCTTTGGGCTTTCTTTGGGGTTTCTTTCCCCTTTCTTTGGGCTTTCTTTGGGCATTGTTTGGGCTTTCTTTGGGCTTTCTTTGGGCTTTCTTTCCCCTTTCTTTGGGCTTTCTTTTGGCTTTCTTTCCCCTTTCTTTAGGCTTTCTTTGGGCTTTCTTTGGGCTTTCTTTCCCCTTTCTTTGGGCTTTCTTTGGGCTTTCTTTCCCCTTTCTTTGGACTTTCTTTGGGCTTTCTTTCCCCTTTCTTTGGGCTTTCTTTGGGCTTTCTTTGAGCTATCTCCCCCTTTCTTTCCCCTTTCTTTGGGCTTTCTTTGGGCTTTCTTTCCCCTTTCTTTGGGCTTTCTTTGGGCTTTCTTTCCCCTTTCTTTGGGCTTTCTTTCCCCTTTCTTTGGGCTTTCTTTCCCCTTTGTTTGGGCTTTCTTTCCCCTTTCTTTGGGCTTTCTTTGGGCTTTCTTTGGGCTTTCTTTGGGCTTTCTATGGGCTTTCTCTGGGCTTTGTTTGGGCTTTCTTTGGGCTTTCTTTGGGCTTCTTTCCCCTTTCTTTGGGCTTTCTTTGGGCTTTCTTTCCCCTTTCTTTGGGCATTCTTTGGGCTTTCTTTCCCCTTTCTTTGGGCTTTGTTTGTGCTTTCTTTCCCCTTTCTTTGGGCTTTCTTTTGGCTTTCTTTCCCCTTTCTTTAGGCTTTCTTTGGGCTTTCTTTCCCCTTTCTTTGGGCTTTCTTTCCCCTTACTTTGGACTTTCTTTGGGCTTTCTTTCCCCTTTCTTTGGGCTTTCTTTGGGCTATCTTCCCCTTTCTTTCCCCTTTCTTTGGGCTTTCTTTGGGCTTTCTTTCCCATTTCTTTGGACTTTCTTTGGGCTTTCTTTGGGCTTTATTTCCCCTTTCTTTGGGCTTTCTTTCCCCTTTCTTTGGGCTTTCTATCCCCTTTCTTTGGGCTTTCTTTCCCCTTTCTTCGGGCTTTCTTTCCCCTTTCTTTGGGCTTTCTTTGGGCTTTCTTTCCCCTTTCTTTAGGCTTTCTTTCCCATTTCTTTGGGCTTTCTTTCCCTTTTCTTTGGGATTTCTTTCCCCTTTCTTTGGGCTTTCTTTCCCCTTTCTTTTGGCTTTCCTTACCCTTTCTTTCCCCTTTCTTTGGGCTTTCTTTGGGCTTTCTTTGGGATTTCTTTGGGCTTTCTTTCCCCTTTCTTTGGGCTTTCTTTGGGCTTTCTTTGGGCTTTCCTTGGGCTTCCTTTGGGCTTTCTTTGGGCTTTCTTTGGAATTTCTTTGGGATTTCTTTGGGCTTTCTTTCCTCTTTCTTTGGGCTTTCTTTCCCCTTTCGTGGGGCTTTCTTTGGGCTTTCTTTGGGCTTTCTTTCACCTTTCTTTAGCCTTTCTTTCCCCTTTCTTTGGGCTTTCTTTGTGCTTTCTTTGGGCTTTCTTTGGGCTTTCTTTGGGCTTTCCTTCCCCTTTCTTTGGGTTTCTTTGGGCTTTCTTTGGGCTTTCTTTGGGCTTTCTATGGGCTTTCTCTGGGCTTTCTTTGGGCTGTCTTTGGGCTTTCTCTGGGCTTTCTTTGGGCTTTCTTTGGGCTTTATTTGGGCTTCTTTCCCCTTTCTTTGGGCTTTCTTTGGGCTTTCTTTCCCTTTTCTTTGGGCTTTCTTTCTCCTTTCTTTGGGCTTTCTTTGGGCTTTCTTTGGGCTTTCTTTCCCCTTTCTTTGGGCATTCTTTGGGCTTTCTTTCCCCTTTCTGTGGGCTTTCTTTGGGCTTTCTTTCCCCTTTCTTTGGGCTTTCTTTTCACTTTCTTTCCCCTTTGTTTAGGCTTTCTTTGGGCTTTCTTTGGGCTTTCTTTTCCCTTTCTTTGGGCTTTCTTTCCCCTTTCTTTGGACTTTCTTTGGGCTTTCTTTCCCCTTTCTTTGGGCTTTCTTTGGACTATCTTCCCCTTTCTTTCCCCTTTCTTTGGGCTTTCTTTGGGCTTTCTTTCCCCTTTCTTTGGGCTTTCTTTGGGCTTTCTTTGGGTTTTCTTTGGGCTTTTTTTGGGCGTTCTTGGGGCTTTCTTTCCCCTTCCTTTGGGCTTTCTTTGGGCTTTCTTTCGGCTTTCTTTGGGCTTTCTTTCCCCTTTCTTTGGGCTTTCTTTCCCCTTTCTTTGGGCTTTCTTTGGGCTTTCTTTGGGCTTTCTTTGGGGTTTCTTACCCCTTTCTTTGGGCTTTCTTTGTGCTTTGTTTGGGCTTTCTTTGGGCTTTCTTTGGGCTTTCTTTCCCCTTTCTTTGGGCTTTCTTTTGGCTTTCTTTCCCCTTTCTTTAGGCTTTCTTTGGGCTTTCTTTGGGCTTTCTTTCCCCTTTCTTTGGGCTTTCTTTTGGCTTTCTTTCCCCTTTCTTTGGACTTTCTTTGGGCTTTCTTTCCCCTTTCTTTGGGCTTTCTTTGGGCTTTCTTTGGGCTTTCTTTGGGCTTTCTTTGGGCTTTCTATGGGCTTTCTCTGGGCTTTCTTTGGGCTTTCTTTGGGCTTTCTTTGGGATTCTTTCCCCTTTCTTTGGGCTTTCTTTGGGCTTTTCTTCCCCTTTCTTTGGGCTTTCTTTGGGCTTTCTTTGGGCTTTCTTTGGGCTTTCTCTGGGCTTTCTTTGGGCTTTCTTTGGGCTTTCTTTGGGCTTCTTTCCCCTTTCTTTGGGCTTTCTTTGGGCTTTCTTTCCCCTTTCTTTGGGCTTTCTTTCCCCTTTCTTTGGGCTTTCTTTGGCCTTTCTTTGGGCTTTCTTTGGGCTTTCTTTGGGCTTTCTTTCCCCTTTCTTTGGGCATTCTTTAGGCTTTCTTTCACATTTCTTTGGGCTTTCTTTGGGCTGTCTTTGGGCTTTCTTTCCCCTTTCTTTGGGCTTTCTTTGAGCTTTCTTTCCCCTTTCTTTGGGCTTTCTTTGGGCTTTCTTTGAGCATCCTTTGGACTTACTTTAGGCTTTCTTTGGGCTTTCTTTCGGCTTTCTTTCCCCTTTCTTTGGGCTTTCTTTCCCCTTTCTTTGGGCTTTCTTTCCCCTTTCTTTGGGCTTTCTTTGGGCTTTCTTTGGGCTTTCTTTGGGCTTTCTTTTCCCTTTCTTTGGGCTTTCTTTCCCCTTTCTTTGGACTTTCTTTGGGCTTTCTTTCCCCTTTCTTTGGGCTTTCTTTGGGCTATCTTCCCCTTTCTTTCCCCTTTCTTTGGGCTTTCTTTGGGCTTTCTTTCCCCTTTCCTTGGGCTTTCTTTCCCCTTTCTTTGGGCTTTCTTTCCCCTTTCTTTCACCTTTCTTTGGGCTTTCTTTGGGATTTCTTTGGGCTGTCTTTGGGCTTTCTTTGGGCTTTCTTTGGGATTTCCTTGGGCTTTCTTTCCCCTTTCTTTGGGCTTTCTTTGGGCTTTCTTTGGGCTTTCCTTGGGCTTCCTTTGGGCTTTATTTGGGCTTTCTTTGGGCTTTCTTTGGGCTTTCTTTCCCCTTTTTTTGGGCTTTCTTTCCCCTTTCTTGGGGCTTTCTTTGGGCTTTCTTTGGGCTTTCTTTCCCCTTTCTTTGGGCTTTCTTTCTCCTTTCTTTGGGCTTTCTTTGGGCTTTCTTTGGGCTTTCTTTGGGCTTTCCTTCCCCTTTCTTTGGGCTTTCTTTGGGCTTTCTTTGGGCTTTCTTTGGGTTTTCTATGGGCTTTCTCTGGGCTTTCTTTGGGCTTTCTTTGGGCTTTCTTTGGGCTTCTTTTTCCTTTCTTTGGGCTTTCTTTGGGCTTTCTTTCCCCTTTCTTTGGGCTTTCTTTGGGCTTTCTTTGGGCTTTCTTTGGGCTTTCTTTCCCCTTTCTTTGGGCTTTCTTTCCCCTTTCTTTGGGCTTTCTTTCCACTTTCTTTGGGCTTTCTTTCCTCTAACTTTGGGCTTTCTTTGGGCTTTCTTTCCCCTTTCTTTGGGCTTTCTTTCCCCTTTCTTTGGGTTTTCTTTGGGCTTTCTTTCCCCTTTCTTTGGGTTTCTTTGGGCTTTCTTTGTGCTTTCTTTGGGCTTTCTTTCCCCTTTCTTTGGGCATTCTTTGGGCTTTCTTTGGGCTTTCTTTCCCCTTTCTTTGGGCTTTCTTTGGGCTTTCTTTGAGCTTCCTTTGGGCTTACTTTGGGCGTTCTTTGGGCTTTCTTTTGGCTTTCTTTGGGCTTTCTTTCCCCTTTCTTTGGGCTTTCTTTCCCCTTTCTTTGGGCTTTCTTTGGGCTTTCTTTGGACTTTCCTTGGGCTTTCTTTCCCCTTTCTTTGGGCTTTCTTTGGGCTTTCTTTCCCCTTTCTTTGGGCTTTCTTTGGGCTTTCTTTGGGCTTTCTTTGGGCTTTCTTTCCCCTTTCTTTGGGCTTTCTTTGGGCTTTCTTTCCCCTTTCTTTGGACTTTCTTTGGGCTTTCTTTCCCCTTTCTTTGGGCTTTCTTTGGGCTTTCTTTGGGCTTTCTTTGGGCTTTCTTTGGGCTTTCTTTCCCCTTTCTTTGGGCTTTCTTTGGGCTTTCTTTGGGCTTTCCTTGGGCTTCCTTTGGGCTTTCTATGGGCTTTCTTTGGGCTTTCTTTGGGATTTCTTTGGGATTTCTTTGGGCTTTCTTTCCCCTTTCTTTCCGCTTTCTTTCCCCTTTCTTTCCCCTTTCTTTCCCCTTTCTTTGGGCTTTCTTTCCCCTTTCTTAGGGCTTTTTTGGGTTTTCTTTCCCCTTTCTTTGGCTTTCTTTGGGATTTCTTTCCCCTTTCTGTGGGCTTTCTTTGGGCTTTCTTTCCCCTTTCTTTGGGTTTTCTTTGGGCTTTCTTTCCCTTTTCTTTGGGCTTTCTTTCCCCTTTCTTTGGGCTTTCTTTGGGCTTTCTTTCGCCTTTCTTTCGGCTTTCTTTCCCCTTTCTTTGGGCTTTCTTTCCCCTTTCTTTGGGCTTTCTTTCCCCTTTCTTTGGGCGTTCTTTCCCCTCTCTTTGGGCTTTCTTTCCCCTTTCTTTCCCCTTTCTTTCCCCTTTCTTTTTCCTTTCTTTCCCCTTTTTTTCCCCTTTGTTTCCCCTTTCTTTGGGCTTTCTTTCCCCTTTCTTTGGGCTTTCTTTGGGATTTCTTTCCCCTTTCTTTGGGATTTCTTTCCCCGTTCTTTGGGCTTTCTTTCCCCTTTCTTTGGGCTTTCTTTGGGCTTTCTTTCCCCTTTCTTTGGGCTTTCTTTCCCCTTTCTTTCTGCATTCTTTCCCCTTTCTTTGGGCTTTCTTTGGCCTTTCTTTCCCCTTTCTTTGGGCTTTCTTTGGGCTTTCCTTGGGCTTTCTTTCCCCTTTCTTTGGGCTTTCTTTGGACTTTCTTTGGGCTTTCTTTGGGCTTTCTTTGGGCTTTCTTTCCCATTTCTTTGGGCTTTCTTTGGGCTTTCTTTTCACTTTCTTTCCCCTTTCTTTGGGCTTTCCCCTTTCTTTGGGCTTTCTTTGGGCTTTCTTTGCGCTTTCTTTGGGCTTTTTTGGGCTTTCTTTCCCCTTTCTTTGGGCTTTCTTTCTCCTTTCTTTGGGCTTTCTTCCCCTTTCTTTGGGCTTTCTTTCCCCTTTCTTTGGGCTTTCTTTGGGCTCTCTTTCCCCTTTCTTCGGGCTTTCTTTCACCTTTCTTTGCGCTTTCTCTCCCCTTTCTTTGGGATTTCTTTCCCCTTTCTTTGGGCTTTCTTTCCCCTTTCATTCCCCTTTCTTTGGGCTTTCTTTCCCCTTTCTTTCCCCTTTCCTTGGCCTTTCTTTCCCCTTTCTTTCCCCTTTCTTTGGTCTTTCTTTCCCCTTTCTTTGGGCTTTCTTTCCCCTTTATTTCCCCTTTCTTTGGGCTTTCTTTCCCCTTTCTTTGGGCTTTCTTTGGGCTTTCTTTCCCCTTTCTTTGGGCTTTTTTTCCCCTTTCTTTGGGCTTTCTTTGGGCTTTCTTTCCACTTTCTTTGGGCTTTCTTTGGGCTTTCTTTCCCCTTTCTTTGGGCTTTCTTTGGCCTTTCTTTGGGCTTTCTTTCCCCTTTCCTTGGGCTTTCATTGGGCTTTCTTTCCCCTTTCTTTGGGCTTTCTTTCCCCTTTCTTTGGGCTTTCTTTCCCCTTTCATTCAACTTTCTTTGGGCTTTCTTTCCCCTTTCTTTGGGCTTTCTTTCCCCTTTCTTTCCCCTTTCTTTCCGCTTTCTTTCCCCTTTCTTTCCCCTTTCTTTCCCCTTTCTTTCCGCTTTCTTTCCCCTTTCTTTCCCCTTTCTTTCCCCTTTCTTTGGGCTTTCTTTCCCCTTTCTTTGGGCTTTCTTTGGGCTTTCTTTCTCCTTTCTTTGGGCTTTCTTTCCCCTTTCTTTGGGAATTCTTTCCCCTTTCTTTGGGCTTTATTTCCCCTTTCTTTGGGCTTTCTTTCCCCTTTCTTTGGGCATTCTTTGGGCTTTCTTTCCCCTTTCTTTGGGCTTTTTTTCTCATTTCTTTGGGCTTTCTTTGGGCTTTCTTTCCCCTTTCTTTGGGCTTTCTTTCCCCTTTCTTTGGGCTTTCTTTTTGCTTTCTTTGGGCTTTCTTTCCCCTTTCTTTGGGCTTTCTTTAACCTTTCTTTGGGCTTTCTTTCCCCTTTCTTTGGGCTTTCTTTCCCCTTTCTTTGGGCTTTCTTCCCCCTTTCTTTCTTCTTTCTTTGGGCTTTCTTTCCCCTTTCTTTCCCCATTCTTTGGCCTTTCTTTCCCCTTACTTTGGGCTTTCTTTCCCCTTTCTTTCCCCTTTCTTTGGGCTTTCTTTCCCCTTTCATTCCCCTTTCTTTGGGCTTTCTTTCCCCTTTCTTTCCCCTTTCTTTGGGCTTTCTTTCCCCTTTCTTTCCCCTTTCTTTGGGCTTTCTTTCCCCTTTCTTTGGGCTTTCTTTCCCCTTTCTTTCCCCTTTCTTTGGGCTTTCTTTCCCCTTTCTTTGGACTTTCTTTGGGCTTTCTTTCCCCTTTCTTTGGGCTTTCTTTGGGCTATCTTCCCCTTTCTTTCCCCTTTCTTTGGGCTTTGTTTGGGCTTTCTTTCCCCTTTCTTTTGTCTTTCTTTGGTCTTTCTTTGGGCTTTCTTTCCCCTTTCTTTGGGCTTTCTTTCCCCTTTCTTTGGGCTTTCTTTCCCCTTTCTTTGGGCTTTCTGTCCCCTTTCTTTGGGCTTTCTTTCCATTTCTTTCTGCTTTCTTTGGGCTTTCTTTGGCCTTTCTTTGGGCTTTCTTTCCCCATTCTTTGGGCTTTCTTTCCCCTTTATTTCCCCTTTCTTTGGGCTTTCTTTGGGCTTTCTTTGGGCTGTCTTTGGGCTTTCTTTGGGCTTTCTTTGGGCTTCCTTTGGGCTTTCTTTCCCCTTTCTTTGGGCTTTCTTTGGGCTTTCTTTGGGCTTTCCTTGGGCTTCCTTTGGGCTTTCTTTGGGCTTTCTTTGGGCTTTCTTTGGGATTTCTTTGGGATTTCTTTGGGCTTTCTTTGGGCTTTCTTTGGGGTTTCTTTCCCCTTTCTTGGGGCTTTCTTTGGGCTTTCTTTGGGCTTTCTTTCCCCTTTCTTTGGGCTTTCTTTGCCCTTTCTTTGGGCTTTCTTTGCCCTTTCTTTGGGCTTTCTTTGCCCTTTCTTTGGGCTTTCTTTGGGCTTTCTTTCCCCTTTCTTTGGGCTTTCTTTCCCCTTTCTTTGGGCTTTCTTTCCCCTGTCTTTGGGCTTTCTTTGGGCTTTCTTTCTCCTTTATTTTCCCTTTTTTGGGCTTTCTTTCCCCTTTCTTTGGGCTTTCTTTGGGCTTTCTTTCCCCCTTCCTTGGGCTTTCTTTGGGCTTTCTTTGGGATTTCTTTGGGATTTCTTTGGGCTTTCTTTCCCCTTTCTTTGGGCTTTCTTTCCCCTTTCTTTGGGCTTTCTTTGGGCTTTCTTTCTCCTTTATTTTCCCTTTTTTGGGCTTTCTTTCCCCTTTCTTTGGGCTTTCTTTGGGCTTTCTTTCCCCTTTCTTTGGCCTTTCTTTCCCCTTTCTTTGGGCTTTCTTTGGGCTTTCTTTCCCCTTTCTTTGGGCTTTCTTTGGGCTTTATTTCTCCTTTCTTTGGGCTTTCTTTGGGCTTTCTTTCCCTTTTCCTTGGGCTTTCTTTGGGCTTTCTTTCCCCTTTGTTTGGGCTTTCTTTCCCCTTTCTTTGGGCTTTCTTTGCCCTTTCTTCTGGCTTTCTTTGGGCTTTCTTTGGGCTTTCTTTGGGGTTTCTTTCCCTTTCTTTGGGGTTTCTTTGGGCTTTGTTTGGGCTTTCTTTGGGCTTTCTTTGGGCTTTCTTTCCCCTTTCTTTGGGCTTACTTTTGGCTTTCTTTCCCCTTTCTTTAGGCTTTCTTTGGGCTTTCTTTGGGCTTTCTTTCCCCTTTCTTTGGGCTTTCTTTGGGCTTTCTTTCCCCTTTCTTTGGACTTTCTTTGGGCTTTCTTTCCCCTTTCTTTGGGCTTTCTTTGGGCTTTCTTTGGGCTATCTTCCCCTTTCTTTCCCCTTTCTTTGGGCTTTCTTTGGGCTTTCTTTCCCCTTTCTTTGGGCTTTCTTTGGGCTTTCTTTCCCCTTTCTTTGGGCTTTCTTTCCCCTTTCTTTGGGCTTTCTTTCCCCTTTCTTTGGGCTTTCTTTCCCCTTTCTTTGGGCTTTCTTTCCCCTTTCTTTGGGCTTTCTTTCCCCTTTTTTTGGCTTTCTTTGGGCTTTCTTTGGGCTTTCTTTGGGCTTTCTTTCGGCTTTCCTTCCCCTTTCTTTGGGCTTTCTTTGGGCTTTCTTTGGGCTTTCTTTGGGCTTTCTATGGGCTTTCTCTGGGCTTTCTTTGGGCTTTCTTTGGGCTTCTTTCCCCTTTCTTTGGGCTTTCTTTGGGCTTTCTTTCCCCTTTCTTTGGGCTTTCTTTCCCCTTTCTTTGGGCTTTCTTTGGGCTTTTTTTGGGCTTTCTTTGGGCTTTCTTTAGGTTTTCTTTCCCCTTTCTTTGGGCATTCTTTGGGCTTTCTTTCCCCTTTCTTTGGGCTTTCTTTGGGCTGTCTTTGGGCTTTCTTTCCCCTTTCTTTGGGCTTCCTTTGGGATTTCTTTCCCCTTTCTTTGGGCTTTCTTTGGGCTTTCTTTGAGCTTCCTTTGGACTTACTTTAGGCTTTCTTTTGGCTTTCTTTCGGGTTTCTTTGGGCTTTCTTTCCCCTTTCTTTGGGCTTTCTTTCCCCTTTCTTTTGGCTTTCATTGGGGTTTCTTTGGGCTTTCTTTCCCCTTTCTTTGGGCATTCTTTGGGCTTTCTTTCCCCTTTCTTTGGGCTTTCTTTGGGCTTTCTTTCCCCTTTCTTTAGGCTTTCTTTGGGCTTTCTTTGGTCTTTCTTTCCCCTTTCTTTGGGGTTTCTTTCCCCTTTCTTTGGGCTTTCTTTCCCCTTTCTTTGGACTTTCTTTGGGCTTTCTTTCCCTTTTCTTTGGGCTTTCTTTGGGCTATCTTCCTCTTTCTTTCCCCTTTCTTTGGGCTTTCTTTGGGCTTTCTTTCCCATTTCTTTGGACTTTCTTTGGGCTTTCTTTGGGCTTTCTTTGGGCTTTCTTTCCCCTTTCTTTGGGCTTTCTTTGGGCTTTCTTTCCCCTTTCCTTGGGCTTTCTTTCCACTTTCTTTGGGCTTTCTTTCCCCTTTCTTTCACCTTTCTTTGCGCTTTCTTTGGGATTTCTTTGGGCTGTCTTTTGGCTTTCTTTGGGCTTTCTTTGGGATTTCCTTGGGCTTTCTTTCCCCTTTCTTTGGGCTTTCTTTGGGCTTTCTTTGGGCTTTCCTTGGGCTTCCTTTGGGCTTTATTTGGGCTTTCTTTGGGCTTTCTTTGGGCTTTCTTTCCCCTTTTTTTGGGCTTTCTTTCCCCTTTCTTGGGGCTTTCTTTGGGCTTTCTTTGGGCTTTCTATCCCCTTTCTTTGGGCTTTCTTTCTCCTTTCTTTGGGCTTTCTTTGGGCTTTCTTTGGGCTTTGTTTGGGCTTTCCTTCCCCTTTCTTTGGGCTTTCTTTGGGCTTTCTTTGGGCTTTCTTTGGGTTTTCTATGGGCTTTCTCTGGGCTTTCTTTGGGCTTTCTTTGGGCTTTCTTTGGGCTTCTTTCTCCTTTCTTTGGGCTTTCTTTGGGCTTTCTTTCCCCTTTCTTTGGGCTTTCTTTGGGCTTTCTTTGGGCTTTCTTTGGGCTTTCTTTGGGCTTTCTTTGGGCTTTCTTTCCCCTTTCTTTGGGCTTTCTTTCCCCTTTCTTTGGGCTTTCTTTCCACTTTCTTTGGGCTTTCTTTCCTCTAACTTTGGGCTTTCTTTGGGCTTTCTTTCCCCTTTCTTTGGGCTTTCTTTCCCCTTTCTTTGGGCTTTCTTTCCCCTTTCTTTGGGCTTTCTTTCCCCTTTCTTTGGGCTTTCTTTCCCCTTTCTTTGGGCTTTCTTTCCCCTTTTTTTGGCTTTCTTTGGGCTTTCTTTGGGCTTTCTTTGGGCTTTCTTTCGGCTTTCCTTCCCCTTTCTTTGGGCTTTCTTTGGGCTTTCTTTGGGCTTTCTTTGGGCTTTCTATGGGCTTTCTCTGGGCTTTCTTTGGGCTTTCTTTGGGCTTTCTTTGGGCTTCTTTCCCCTTTCTTTGGGCTTTCTTTGGGCTTTCTTTCCCCTTTCTTTGGGCTTTCTTTCCCATTTCTTTGGGCTTTCTTTGGGCTTTCTTTGGGCTTTCTTTGGGCTTTCTTTCCCCTTTCTTTGGGCATTCTTTGGGCTTTCTTTCCCCTTTCTTTGGGCTTTCTTTGGGCTGTCTTTGGGCTTTCTTTCCCCTTTCTTTGGGCTTTCTTTGGGCTTTCTTTCCCCTTTCTTTGGGCTTTCTTTCCCCTTTTTTTGGCTTTCTTTGGGCTTTCTTTGGGCTTTCTTTGGGCTTTCTTTCGGCTTTCCTTCCCCTTTCTTTGGGCTTTCTTTGGGCTTTCTTTGGGCTTTCTTTGGGCTTTCTATGGGCTTTCTCTGGGCTTTCTTTGGGCTTTCTTTGGGCTTTCTTTGGGCTTCTTTCCCCTTTCTTTGGGCTTTCTTTGGGTTTTCTTTCCCCTTTCTTTGGGCTTTCTTTCCCCTTTCTTTGGGCTTTCTTTGGGCTTTCTTTGGGCTTTCTTTGGGTTTTCTTTCCCCTTTCTTTAGGCTTTCTTTGGGCTTTCTTTGGGCTTTCTTTCCCCTTTCTTTGGGCTTTCTTTGGGCTTTCTTTCCCCTTTCTTTGGACTTTCTTTGGGCTTTCTTTCCCCTTTCTTTGGGCTTTCTTTGGGCTTTCTTTGGGCTATCTTCCCCTTTCTTTCCCCTTTCTTTGGGCTTTCTTTGGGCTTTCTTTCCCCTTTCTTTGGACTTTCTTTGGGCTTTCTTTCCCCTTTCTTTGGGCTTTCTTTGGGCTTTCTTTGGGCTTTCTTTGGGCTTTCTTTGGGTTTTCTTTCCCCTTTCTTTAGGCTTTCTTTGGGCTTTCTTTGGGCTTTCTTTCCCCTTTCTTTGGGCTTTCTTTGGGCTTTCTTTCCCCTTTCTTTGGACTTTCTTTGGGCTTTCTTTCCCCTTTCTTTGGGCTTTCTTTGGGCTGTCTTTGGGCTTTCTTTCCCCTTTCTTTGGGCTTTCTTTGGGCTTTCTTTCCCCTTTCTTTGGGCTTTCTTTGGGCTTTCTTTGAGCTTCCTTTGGACTTACTTTAGGCTTTCTTTTGGCTTTCTTTCGGCTTTCTTTGGTCTTTCTTTCCCCTTTCTTTGGGGTTTCTTTCCCCTTTCTTTGGGCTTTCTTTCCCCTTTCTTTGGACTTTCTTTGGGCTTTCTTTCCCCTTTCTTTGGGCTTTCTTTGGGCTATCTTCCTCTTTCTTTCCCCTTTCTTTGGGCTTTCTTTGGGCTTTCTTTCCCATTTCTTTGGACTTTCTTTGGGCTTTCTTTGGGCTTTCTTTGGGCTTTATTTCCCCTTTCTTTGGGCTTTCTTTCCCCTTTCTTTGGGCTTTCTATCCCCTTTCTTTGGGCTTTCTTTGCCCTTTCTTCGGGCTTTCTTTCCCCTTTCTTTGGACTTTCTTTGGGCTTTCTTTCCCCTTTCTTTGGGCTTTCTTTGGGCTATCTTCCCCTTTCTTTCCCCTTTCTTTGGGCTTTCTTTGGGCTTTCTTTCCCCTTTCCTTGGGCTTTCTTTCCCCTTTCTTTGGGCTTTCTTTCCCCTTTCTTTCACCTTTCTTTGGGCTTTCTTTGGGATTTCTTTGGGCTGTCTTTGGGCTTTCTTTGGGCTTTCTTTGGGATTTCCTTGGGCTTTCTTTCCCCTTTCTTTGGGCTTTCTTTGGGCTTTCTTTGGGCTTTCCTTGGGCTTCCTTTGGGCTTTATTTGGGCTTTCTTTGGGCTTTCTTTGGGCTTTCTTTCCCCTTTTTTTGGGCTTTCTTTCCCCTTTCTTGGGGCTTTCTTTGGGCTTTCTTTGGGCTTTCTTTCCCCTTTCTTTGGGCTTTCTTTCTCCTTTCTTTGGGCTTTCTTTGGGCTTTCTTTGGGCTTTCCTTCCCCTTTCTTTGGGCTTTCTTTGGGCTTTCTTTGGGCTTTCTTTGGGTTTTCTATGGGCTTTCTCTGGGCTTTCTTTGGGCTTTCTTTGGGCTTTCTTTGGGCTTCTTTCTCCTTTCTTTGGGCTTTCTTTGGGCTTTCTTACCCCTTTCTTTGGGCTTTCTTTGGGCTTTCTTTGGGCTTTCTTTGGGCTTTCTTTCCCCTTTCTTTTGGCTTTCATTGGGCTTTCTTTGGGCTTTCTTTCCCCTTTCTTTGGGCATTCTTTGGGCTTTCTTTCCCCTTTCTTTGGGCTTTCTTTGGGCTTTCTTTGTGCTTTCTTTCCCCTTTCTTTGTGCTTTCTTTTGGCTTTCTTTCCCCTTCCTTTAGGCTTTCTTTGGGCTTTCTTTCCCCTTTCTTTGGGCTTTCTTTCCCCTTTCTTTGGGCTTTCTTTCCCCTTTCTTTGGACTTTCTTTGGGCTTTCTTTCCCCTTTCTTTGGGCTTTCTTTGGGCTATCTTCCCCTTTCTTTCCCCTTTCTTTGGGCTTTCTTTGGGCTTTCTTTCCCCTTTCTTTGGGCTTTCTTTGGGCTTTCTTTGGGCTTTCTTTGGGCTTTATTTCCCCTTTCTTTGGGCTTTCTTTCCCCTTTCTTTGGGCTTTCTATCCCCTTTCTTTGGGCTTTCTTTCCCCTTTCTTTGGGCTTTCTTTCCCCTTTCTTTGGGCTTTCTTTGGGCTTTCTTTGGGCTTTCTTTCCCCTTTCTTTGGGCTTTCTTTCCCATTTCTTTGGGCTTTCTTTCCCCTTTCTTTGGGATTTCTTTCCCCTTTCTTTGGGCTTTCTTTCCCCTTTCTTTGGGCTTTCTTTCCCCTTTCTTTCCCCTTTCTTTGGGCTTTCTTTGGGCTTTCTTTGGGCTTTCTTTGGGCTTTCTTTGGGCTTTCCTTGGGCTTTCTTTGGGCTTTCTTTGGGCTTTCCTTGGGCTTCCTTTGGGCTTTCTTTGGGCTTTCTTTGGAATTTCTTTGGGCTTTCTTTGGGCTTTCTTTCCCCTTTCTTTGGGCTTTCTTTCCCCTTTCGTGGGGCTTTCTTTGGGCTTTCTTTTGGCTTTCTTTCCCCTTTCTTTGGGCTTTCTTTCCCCTTTCTTTGGGCTTTCTTTGGGCTTTCTTTGGGCTTTCTTTGGGCTTTCTTTGGGCTTTCCTTCCCCTTTCTTTGGGCTTTCTTTGGGCTTTCTTTGGGCTTTCTTTGGGCTTTATATGGGCTTTCTCTGGGCTTTCTTTGGGCTTTCTTTGGGCTTTCTCTGGGCTTTCTTTGGGCTTTCTTTGGGCTTTCTTTGGGCTTCTTTCCCCTTTCTTTGGGCTTTCTTTCCCCTTTCTTTGGGCTTTCTTTCCCCTTTCTTTGGGCTTTCTTTGGGCTTTCTTTGGGCTTTCTTTGGGCTTTCTTTCCCCTTTCTTTGGGCATTCTTTGGGCTTTCTTTCCCCTTTCTTTGAGCTTTCTTTGGGCTTTCTTTGTGCTTTCTTTCCCCTTTCTTTGGGCATTCTTTGGGCTTTCTTTCCCCTTTCTTTGGGATTTCTTTCCCCTTTCTTTAGGCTTTCTTTCCCCTTTCTTTGGGCTTTCTTTCCCCTTTCTTTCCCCTTTCTTTGGGCTTTCCTTGGGCTTTCTTTGGGCTTTCTTTCCCCTTTCTTTGGGCTTTCTTTGGGCTTTCCTTGGGCTTCCTTTGGGCTTTCTTTGGGCTTTCTTTCCCCTTTCTTTGGGATTTCTTTGGGCTTTCTTTCCCCTTTCTTTGGGCTTTCTTTCCCCTTTCGTGGGGCTTTCTTTGGGCTTTCTTTGGGCTTTCTTTCCCCTTTCTTTGGGCTTTCTTTCCCCTTTCTTTGGGCTTTCTTTGGGCTTTCTTTGGGCTTTCCTTCCCCTTTCTTTCGTCTTTCTTTGGGCTTTCTTTGGGCTTTCTTTGGGCTTTATATGGGCTTTCTCTGGGCTTTCTTTGGGCTTTCTTTGTGCTTTCTCTGGGCTTCTTTCCCCTTTCTTTGGGCTTTCTTTCGGCTTTCTTTCCCCTTTCTTTGGGCTTTCTTTCCCCTTTCTTTGGGCTTTCTTTGGGCTTTCTTTGGGCTTTCTTTCCCCTTTCTTTGGGCATTCTTTGGGCTTTCTTTCCCCTTTCTTTGGGCTTTCTTTGGGCTTTCTTTGGGCTTTCTTTCCCCTTTCTTTGGGCTTTCTATTCACTTTCTTTCCCCTTTCTTTAGGCTTTCTTTGGGCTTTCTTTGGGCTTTCTTTTCCCTTTCTTTGGGCTTTCTTTCCCCTTTCTTTGGACTTTCTTTGGGCTTTCTTTCCCCTTTCTTTGGGCTTTCTTTGGGCTATCTTCCCCTTTCTTTCCCATTTCTTTGGGCTTTCTTTGGGCTTTCTTTGGGCTTTCTTTGGGCTTTCTTTGGGCTTTTTTTGCGCTTTCTTTGGGCTTTCTTTCCCCTTCCTTTGGGCTTTCTTTGGGCTTTCTTTCGGCTTTCTTTGGGCTTTCTTTCCCCTTTCTTTGGGCTTTCCTTGGGCTTTCTTTGGGGTTTCTTTCCCCTTTCTTTAGGCTTTCTTTGGGCTTTCT
Source organism: Columba livia (assembly GCF_036013475.1). Taxonomy (NCBI): domain Eukaryota; kingdom Metazoa; phylum Chordata; class Aves; order Columbiformes; family Columbidae; genus Columba; species Columba livia. The sequence continues at coordinate 97,164 of NW_027043373.1, read as the reverse complement.
TTGGGCTTTCTTTCCCCTTTCTTTGGGCTTTCTTTCCCCTTTCTTTGGACTTTCTTTGGGCTTTCTTTCCCCTTTCTTTGGGCTTTCTTTGGGCTTTCTTTGGGCTATCTTCCCCTTTCTTTCCCCTTTCTTTGGGCTTTCTTTGGGCTTTCTTTCCCCTTTCTTTGGGCTTTCTTTCCCCTTTCTTTGGGCTTTCTTTGGGCTTTCTTTGGGCTTTCTTTGGGCTTTCTTTGGGCTTTCTTTCCCCTTTCTTGGGCTTTCTTTCCCCTTTCTTTGGGCTTTCTTTCCCCTTTCTTTGGGCTTTCTTTCCCCTTTCTTTGGGCTTTCTTTGGGATTTCTTTGGGCTTTCTTTCCCCTTTCTTTGGGCTTTCTTTGGGCTTTCTTTGGGCTTTCTTTGGGCTTTCTTTGGGCTTTCCTTCCCCTTTCTTTGGGCTTTCTTTGGGCTTTCTTTGGGCTTTCTTTGGGCTTTCTTTGGGATTCTTTCCCCTTTCTTTGGGCTTTCTTTGGGCTTTCTTTCCCCTTTCTTTGGGCTTTCTTTGGGCTTTCTTTGAGCTTCCTTTGGGCTTACTTTGGGCTTTCTTTGGGCTTTCTTTCGGCTTTCTTTGGGCCTTCTTTCCCCTTTCTTTGGGCTTTCTTTCCCCTTTCTTTTGGCTTTCATTGGGCTTTCTTTGGGCTTTCTTTCCCCTTTCTTTGGGCATTCTTTGGGCTTTCTTTCCCCTTTCTTTGGGCTTTCTTTGTGCTTTCTTTCCCCTTTCTTTGGGCTTTCTTTTGGCTTTCTTTCCCCTTTCTTTGGGGATTCTTTGGGCTTTCTTTCCCCTTTCTTTGGGCTTTCTTTGGGCTTTCTTTCCCCTTTCTTTGGGCTTTCTTTCCCCTTTCTTTGAACTTTCTTTGGGCTTTCTTTCCCCTTTCTTTGGGCTTTCTTTGGGCTATCTTCCCCTTTCTTTCCCCTTTCTTTGGGCTTTCTTTGGGCTTTCTTTCCCATTTCTTTGGACTTTCTTTGGGCTTTCTTTGGGCTTTCTTTGGGCTTTATTTCCCCTTTCTTTGGGCTTTCTTTCCCCTTTCTTTGGGCTTTCTTTCCCCTTTCTTTGAACTTTCTTTGGGCTTTCTTTCCCCTTTCTTTGGGCTTTCTTTGGGCTATCTTCCCCTTTCTTTCCCCTTTCTTTGGGCTTTCTTTGGGCTTTCTTTCCCATTTCTTTGGACTTTCTTTGGGCTTTCTTTGGGCTTTCTTTGGGCTTTATTTCCCCTTTCTTTGGGCTTTCTTTCCCCTTTCTTTGGGCTTTCTATCCCCTTTCTTTGGGCTTTCTTTCCCCTTTCTTCGAGCTTTCTTTCCCCTTTCTTTGGGCTTTCTTTCCCCTTTCTTTGGGCTTTCTTTCCCCTTTCTTTGGGCTTTCTTTCCCCTTTTTTTGGCTTTCTTTGGGCTTTCTTTGGGCTTTCTTTCGGCTTTCCTTCCCCTTTCTTTGGGCTTTCTTTGGGCTTTCTTTGGGCTTTCTTTGGGCTTTCTATGGGCTTTCTCTGGGCTTTCTTTGGGCTTTCTTTGGGCTTTCTTTGGGCTTCTTTCCCCTTTCTTTGGGCTTTCTTTGGGCTTTCTTTCCCCTTTCTTTGGGCTTTCTTTCCCCTTTCTTTGGGCTTTCTTTCCCCTTTCTTTGGGCATTCTTTGGGCTTTCTTTCCCCTTTCTTTGGGCTTTCTTTGGGCTGTCTTTGGGCTTTCTTTCCCCTTTCTTTGGGCTTTCTTTGGGCTTTCTTTCCCCTTTCTTTGGGCTTTCTTTGGGTTTTCTTTGGGCTTTTTTTGGGCTTTCTTGGGGCTTTCTTTCCCCTTCCTTTGGGCTTTCTTTGGGCTTTCTTTCGGCTTTCTTTGGGCTTTCTTTCCCCTTTCTTTGGGCTTTCTTTCCCCTTTCTTTGGGCTTTCTTTGGGCTTTCTTTGAGCTTCCTTTGGACTTATTTTAGGCTTTCTTTGGGCTTTCTTTCGGCTTTCTTTGGGCTTTCTTTCCCCTTTCTTTGGGCTTTCTTTCCCCTTTCTTTTGGCTTTCATTGGGGTTTCTTTGGGCTTTCTTTCCCCTTTCTTTGGGCATTCTTTGGGCGTTCTTTCCCCTTTCCTTGGGCTTTCTTTGGGCTTTCTTTGTGCTTTCTTTCCCCTTTCTTTGGGCTTTCTTTTGGCTTTCTTTCCCCTTTCTTTAGGCTTTCTTTGGGTTTTCTTTGGGCTTTCTTTCCCCTTTCTTTGGGCTTTCTTTCCCCTTTCTTTGGACTTTCTTTGGGATTTCTTTCCCCTTTCTTTGGGCTTTCTTTGGGCTATCTTCCCCTTTCTTTCCCCTTTCTTTGGGCTTTCTTTGGGCTTTCTTTCCCATTTCTTTGGAATTTCTTTGGGCTTTCTTTGGCCTTTCTTTGGGCTTTATTTCCCCTTTCTTTGGGCTTTCTTTCCCCTTTCTTTGGGCTTTCTATCCCCTTTCTTTGGGCTTTCTTTCCCCTTTCTTGGGGCTTTCTTTCCCCTTTCTTTGGGCTTTCTTTGGGCTTTCTTTCCCCTTTCTTTAGGCTTTCTTTCCCATTTCTTTGGGCTTTCTTTCCCTTTTCTTTGGGATTTCTTTCCCCTTTCTTTGGGCTTTCTTTCCCCTTTCTTTGGGCTTTCCTTACCCTTTCTTTCCCCTTTCTTTCCCCTTTCTTTGGGCTTTCTTTGGGATTTCTTTGGGCTTTCTTTGGGCTTTCTTTCCCCTTTCTTTGGGCTTTCTTTGGGCTTTCTTTGGGCTTTCCTTGGGCTTCCTTTGGGCTTTCTTTGGGCTTTCTTTGGGCTTTCTTTGGGCTTTCTTTGGAATTTCTTTGGGCTTTCTTTCCCCTTTCTTTGGGCTTTCTTTCCCCTTTCGTGGGGCTTTCTTTGGGCTTTCTTTCCCCTTTCTTTGGACTTTCTTTGGGCTTTCTTTCCCCTTTCTTTGGGCTTTCTTTGGGCTATCTTCCCCTTTCTTTCCCCTTTCTTTGTGCTTTCTTTGGGCTTTCTTTCCCCTTTCTTTGGGCTTTCTTTGGGCTTTCTTTGGGCTTTCTTTCCCCTTTCTTTGGGCTTTCTTTCCCCTTTCTTTGGGCTTTCTTTCCCCTTTCTTTGGGCTTTCTTTCCCCTTTCTTTGGGCTTTCTTTCCCCTTTCTTTGGGCTTTCTTTCCCCTTTTTTTGGCTTTCTTTGGGCTTTCTTTCCCCTTTCTTTGGGCTTTCTTTCGGCTTTCCTTCCCCTTTCTTTGGGCTTTCTTTGGGCTTTCTTTGGGCTTTCTTTGGGCTTTCTATGGGCTTTCTCTGGGCTTTCTTTGGGCTTTCTTTGGGCTTTCTTTGGGCTTCTTTCCCCTTTCTTTGGGCTTTCTTTGGGCTTTCTTTCCCCTTTCTTTGGGCTTTCTTTCCCCTTTCTTTGGGCTTTCTTTGGGCTTTCTTTGGGCTTTCTTTGGGCTTTCTTTGGGCTTTCTTTGGGTTTTCTTTCCCCTTTCTTTGGGCATTCTTTGGGCTTTCTTTCCCCTTTCTTTGGGCTTTCTTTGGGCTGTCTTTGGGCTTTCTTTCCCCTTTCTTTGGGCTTTCTTTGGGCTTTCTTTCCCCTTTCTTTGGGCTTTCTTTGGGCTTCCTTTGAGCTTCCTTTGGACTTACTTTAGGCTTTCTTTTGGCTTTCTTTGGGCTTTCTTTGGGCTTTCTTTCCCCTTTCTTTGGGCTTTCTTTCCCCTTTCCTTTGGCTTTCATTGGGGTTTCTTTGGGCTTTCTTTCCCCTTTCTTTGGGCATTCTTTGGGCTTTCTTTCCCCTTTCTTTGGGCTTTCTTTGTGCTTTCTTTCCCCTTTCTTTGGGCTTTCTTTTGGCTTTCTTTCCCCTTTCTTTAGGCTTTCTTTGGGCTTTCTTTGGTCTTTCTTTCCCCTTTCTTTGTGCTTTCTTTCCCCTTTCTTTGGGCTTTCTTTCCCCTTTCTTTGGACTTTCTTTGGGCTTTCTTTCCCCTTTCTTTGGGCTTTCTTTGGGCTATCTTCCTCTTTCTTTCCCCTTTCTTTGGGCTTTCTTTGGGCTTTCTTTCCCATTTCTTTGGACTTTCTTTGGGCTTTCTTTGGGCTTTCTTTGGGCTTTATTTCCCCTTTCTTTGGGCTTTCTTTCCCCTTTCTTTGGGCTTTCTATCCCCTTTCTTTGGGCTTTCTTTCCCCTTTCTTCGGGCTTTCTTTCCCCTTTCTTTGGGCTTTCTTTCCCCTTTCTTTGGGCTTTCTTTCCCCTTTCTTTGGGCTTTCTTTCCCCTTTCTTTGGGCTTTCTTTCCCCTTTTTTTGGCTTTCTTTGGGCTTTCTTTGGGCTTTCTTTGGGCTTTCTTTCGGCTTTCCTTCCCCTTTCTTTGGGCTTTCTTTGGGCTTTCTTTGGGCTTTCTTTGGGCTTTCTATGGGCTTTCTCTGGGCTTTCTTTGGGCTTTCTTTGGGCTTTCTTTGGGCTTCTTTCCCCTTTCTTTGGGCTTTCTTTGGGCTTTCTTTCCCCTTTCTTTGGGCTTTCTTTCCCATTTCTTTGGGCTTTCTTTGGGCTTTCTTTGGGCTTTCTTTGGGCTTTCTTTGGGCTTTCTTTGGGCTTTCTTTCCCCTTTCTTCGGGCATTCTTTGGGCTTTCTTTCCCCTTTCTTTGGGCTTTCTTTGGGCTGTCTTTGGGCTTTCTTTCCCCTTTCTTTGGGCTTTCTTTGGGCTTTCTTTCCCCTTTCTTTGGGCTTTCTTTGGGCTTTCTTTGGGTTTTCTTTGGGCTTTTTTTGGGCTTTCTTGGGGCTTTCTTTCCCCTTCCTTTGGGCTTTCTTTGGGCTTTCTTTCGGCTTTCTTTGGGCTTTCTTTCCCCTTTCTTTGGGCTTTCTTTCCCCTTTCTTTGGGCTTTCTTTGGGCTTTCTTTGAGCTTCCTTTGGACTTACTTTAGGCTTTCTTTGGGCTTTCTTTCGGCTTTCTTTGGGCTTTCTTTCCCCTTTCTTTGGGCTTTCTTTCCCTTTTCTTTTGGCTTTCATTGGGGTTTCTTTGGGCTTTCTTTCCCCTTTCTTTGGGCATTCTTTGGGCTTTCTTTCCCCTTTCCTTGGGCTTTCTTTGGGCTTTCTTTGTGCTTTCTTTCCCCTTTCTTTGGGCTTTCTTTTGGCTTTCTTTCCCCTTTCTTTAGGCTTTCTTTGGGCTTTCTTTGGGCTTTCTTTCCCCTTTCTTTGGGCTTTCTTTCCCCTTTCTTTGGACTTTCTTTGGGCTTTCTTTCCCCTTTCTTTGGGCTTTCTTTGGGCTATCTTCCCCTTTCTTTCCCCTTTCTTTGGGCTTTCTTTGGGCTTTTTTTCCCCTTTCTTTGGGCTTTCTTTGGGCTATCTTCCCCTTTCTTTCCCATTTCTTTGGACATTCTTTGGGCTTTCTTTGGGCTTTCTTTGGGCTTTATTTCCCCTTTCTTTGGGCTTTCTTTCCCCTTTCTTTGGGCTTTCTATCCCCTTTCTTTGGGCTTTCTTTCCCCTTTCTTGGGGCTTTCTTTCCCCATTCTTTGGGCTTTCTTTGGGCTTTCTTTCCCCTTTCTTTGGGCGTTCTTTGGGCTTTCTTTCCCCTTTCTTTGGGCTTTCTTTGGGCTTTCTTTCCCCTTTCTTTGGGCTTTCCTTTCACTTTCTTTCCCCTTTCTTTAGGCTTTCTTTGGGCTTTCTTTGGGCTTTCTTTTCCCTTTCTTTGGGCTTTCTTTCCCCTTTCTTTGGACTTTCTTTGGGATTTCTTTCCCCTTTCTTTGGGCTTTCTTTGGGCTATCTTCCCCTTCCTTTCCCCTTTCTTTGGGCTTTCTTTGGGCTTTCTTTCCCCTTTCTTTGGGCTTTCTTTGGGCTTTCTTTGGGGTTTCTTTGGGCTTTTTTTGGGCTTTCTTGGGGCTTTCTTTCCCCTTCCTTTGGGCTTTCTTTGGGCTTTCTTTCGGCTTTCTTTGGGCTTTCTTTCCCCTTTCTTTGGGCTTTCTTTCCCCTTTCTTTGGGCTTTCTTTGGGGTTTCTTTGGGCTTTCTTTGGGCTTTCTTTGGGCTTTCTTTGGGGTTTCTTTCCCCTTTCTTTGGGCTTTCTTTGGGCTTTGTTTGGGCTTTCTTTGGTCTTTCTTTGGGCTTTCTTTCCCCTTTCTTTGGGCTTTCTTTTGGCTTTCTTTCCCCTTTCTTTAGGCTTTCTTTGGGCTTTCTTTGGGCTTTCTTTCCCCTTTCTTTGGGCTTTCTTTGGGCTTTCTTTCCCCTTTCTTTGGACTTTCTTTGGGCTTTCTTTCCCCTTTCTTTGGGCTTTCTTTGGGCTTTCTTTCCCCTTTCTTTGGGCTTTCTTTGGGATTTCTTTGGGCTTTCTTTCCCCTTTCTTTGGGCTTTCTTTGGGCTTTCTTTCCCCTTTCTTTGGACTTTCTTTGGGCTTTCTTTCCCCTTTCTTTGGGCTTTCTTTCCCCTTTCTTTGGGCTTTCTTTCCCCTTTCTTTGGGCTTTCTTTCCCCTTTCTTTGGGCTTTCTTTGGGCTTTCTTTGGGCTTTCTTTGGGCTTTCTTTAGGCTTTCTTTGGGCTTTCTTTGGGCTTTCTTTAGGCTTTCTTTGGGCTTTCTCTGGGCTTTCTTTGTGCTTTCTTTGGGCTTTCTTTGGGATTCTTTCCCCTTTCTTTGGGCTTTCTTTGGGCTTTTCTTCCCCTTTCTTTGGGCTTTCTTTGGGCTTTCTTTGGGCTTTCTTTGGGCTTTCTATGGGATTTCTCTGGGCTTTCTTTGGGTTTTCTTTGGGCTTTCTTTGGGCTTCTTTCCCCTTTCTTTGGGCTTTCTTTGGGCTTTCTTTCCCCTTTCTTTGGGCTTTCTTTCCCCTTTCATTGGGCTTTCTTTGGGCTTTCTTTGGGCTTTCTTTGGGCTTTCTTTCCCCTTTCTTTGGGCATTCTTTGGGCTTTCTTTCCCATTTCTTTGGCCTTTTTTGGGCTGTCTTTGGGCTTTCTTTCCCCTTTCTTTGGGCTTTCTTTGGGCTTTCTTTGGGCTTTCCTTGGGCTTCCTTTGGGCTTTCTTTGGGCTTTCTTTCCCCTTTCTTTGGGATTTCGTTGGGCTTTCTTTCCCCTTTCTTTGGGCTTTCTTTGGGCTTTCTTTGGGCTTTCTTTCCCCTTTTTTGGGCTTTCTTTCCCATTTCTTTGGGCTTTCTTTCCCCTTTCTTTGGGATTTCTTTCCCCTTTCTTTGGGCTTTCTTTCCCCTTTCTTTGGGCTTTCTTTCCCCTTTCTTTCCCCTTTCTTTGGGCTTTCCTTGGGCTTTCTTTGGGCTTTCTTTGGGCTTTCTTTCCCCTTTCTTTGGGCTTTCTTTGGGCTTTCTTTGGGCTTTCCTTGGGCTTCCTTTGGGCTTTCTTTGGGCTTTCTTTCCCCTTTCTTTGGGATTTCGTTGGGCTTTCTTTCCCCTTTCTTTGGGCTTTCTTTCCCCTTTCGTGGGGCTTTCTTTGGGCTTTCTTTGGGCTTTCTTTCCCCTTTCTTTGGGCTTTCTTTCCCCTTTCTTTGGGCTTTCTTTGGGCTTTCTTTGGGTTTTCTTTGGGCTTTCCTTCCCCTTTCTTTCGTCTTTCTTTGGGCTTTCTTTGGGCTTTCTTTGGGCTTTATATGGGCTTTCTCTGGGCTTTCTTTGGGCTTTCTTTGTGCTTTCTCTGGGCTTCTTTCCGCTTTCTTTGGGCTTTCTTTCGGCTTTCTTTCCCCTTTCTTTGGGCTTTCTTTCCCCTTTCTTTGAGCTTTCTTTGGGCTTTGTTTGGGCTTTCTTTCCCCTTTCTTTGGGCATTCTTTGGGCTTTCTTTCCCCTTTCTTTGGGCTTTCTTTGGGCTTTCTTTGGGCTTTCTTTCCCCTTTCTTTGGGCTTTCTATTCACTTTCTTTCCCCTTTCTTTAGGCTTTCTTTGGGCTTTCTTTGGGCTTTCTTTTCCCTTTCTTTGGGCTTTCTTTCCCCTTTCTTTGGACTTTCTTTGGGCTTTCTTTCCCCTTTCTTTGGGCTTTCTTTGGGCTATCTTCCCATTTCTTTCCCATTTCTTTGGGCTTTCTTTGGGCTTTCTTTGGGCTTTCTTTGGGCTTTCTTTGGGCTTTTTTTGCGCTTTCTTTGGGCTTTCTTTCCCCTTCCTTTGGGCTTTCTTTGGGCTTTCTTTCGGCTTTCTTTGGGCTTTCTTTCCCCTTTCTTTGGGCTTTCTTTCCCCTTTCTTTGGACTTTCTTTGGGCTTTCTTTCCCCTTTCTTTGGGCTTTCTTTGGGCTTTCTTTGGGCTATCTTCCCCTTTCTTTCCCCTTTCTTTGGGCTTTCTTTGGGCTTTCTTTCCCCTTTCTTTGGGCTTTCTTTCCCCTTTCTTTGGGCTTTCTTTGGGCTTTCTTTGGGCTTTCTTTCCCCTTTCTTTGGGCATTCTTTCCCCTTTCTTTGGGCTTTCTTTCCCCTTTCTTTGGGCTTTCTTTCCCCTTTCTTTGGGCTTTCTTTCCCCTTTCTTTGGGCTTTCTTTGGGATTTCTTTGGGCTTTCTTTCCCCTTTCTTTGGGCTTTCTTTGGGCTTTCTTTGGGCTTTCTTTGGGCTTTATTTCCCCTTTCTTTGGGCTTTCTTTCCCCTTTCTTTGGGCTTTCTATCCCCTTTCTTTGGGCTTTCTTTCCCCTTTCTTTGGGCTTTCTTTCCCCTTTCTTTGGGCTTTCTTTGGGCTTTCTTTGGGCTTTCTTTCCCCTTTTTTGGGCTTTCTTTCCCATTTCTTTGGGCTTTCTTTCCCCTTTCTTTGGGATTTCTTTCCCCTTTCTTTGGGCTTTCTTTCCCCTTTCTTTGGGCTTTCTTTCCCCTTTCTTTCCCCTTTCTTTGGGCTTTCCTTGGGCTTTCTTTGGGCTTTCTTTGGGCTTTCTTTCCCCTTTCTTTGGGCTTTCTTTGGGCTTTCTTTGGGCTTTCCTTGGGCTTCCTTTGGGCTTTCTTTGGGCTTTCTTTCCCCTTTCTTTGGGATTTCTTTGGGCTTTCTTTCCCCTTTCTTTGGGCTTTCTTTCCCCTTCCGTGGGGCTTTCTTTGGGCTTTCTTTGGGCTTTCTTTCCCCTTTCTTTGGGCTTTCTTTCCCCTTTCTTTGGGCTTTCTTTGGGCTTTCTTTGGGCTTTCTTTGGGCTTTCCTTCCCCTTTCTTTCGTCTTTCTTTGGGCTTTCTTTGGGCTTTCTTTGGGCTTTATATGGGCTTTCTCTGGGCTTTCTTTCGGCTTTCTTTCCCCTTTCTTTGGGCTTTCTTTGGGCTTTCTTTCCCCTTTCTTTGGGCATTCTTTGGGCTTTCTTTCCCCTTTCTTTGGGCTTTCTTTGGGCTTTCTTTGGGCTTTCTTTCCCCTTTCTTTGGGCTTTCTATTCACTTTCTTTCCCCTTTCTTTAGGCTTTCTTTGGGCTTTCTTTGGGCTTTCTTTTCCCTTTCTTTGGGCTTTCTTTCCCCTTTCTTTGGACTTTCTTTGGGCTTTCTTTCCCCTTTCTTTGGGCTTTCTTTGGGCTATCTTCCCCTTTCTTTCCCATTTCTTTGGGCTTTCTTTGGGCTTTCTTTGGGCTTTCTTTGGGCTTTCTTTGGGCTTTTTTTGCGCTTTCTTTGGGCTTTCTTTCCCCTTCCTTTGGGCTTTCTTTGGGCTTTCTTTCGGCTTTCTTTGGGCTTTCTTTCCCCTTTCTTTGGGCTTTCTTTCCCCTTTCTTTGGGCTTTCCTTGGGCTTTCTTTGGGGTTTCTTTCCCCTTTCTTTAGGCTTTCTTTGGGCTTTCTTTGGGCTTTCTTTCCCCTTTCTTTGGGCTTTCTTTCCCCTTTCTTTGGACTTTCTTTGGGCTTTCTTTCCCCTGTCTTTGGGCTTTCTTTGGGCTTTCTTTGGGCTATCTTCCCCTTTCTTTCCCCTTTCTTTGGGCTTTCTTTGGGCTTTCTTTCCCCTTTCTTTGGGCTTTCTTTCCCCTTTCTTTGGGCTTTCTTTGGGCTTTCTTTGGGCTTTCTTTGGGCTTTCTTTGGGCTTTCTTTCCCCTTTCTTTGGGCTTTCTTTCCCCTTTCTTTGGGCTTTCTTTCCCCTTTCTTTGGGCTTTCTTTGGGATTTCTTTGGGCTTTCTTTCCCCTTTCTTTGGGCTTTCTTTGGGCTTTCTTTGGGCTTTCTTTGGGCTTTCTTTGGGCTTTCCTTCCCCTTTCTTTGGGCTTTCTTTGGGCTTTCTTTGGGCTTTCTTTGGGCTTTCTTTGGGATTCTTTCCCCTTTCTTTGGGCTTTCTTTGGGCTTTCTTTCCCCTTTCTTTGGGCTTTCTTTGGGCTTTCTTTGAGCTTCCTTTGGGCTTACTTTGGGCTTTCTTTGGGCTTTCTTTCGGCTTTCTTTGGGCTTTCTTTCCCCTTTCTTTGGGCTTTCTTTCCCCTTTCTTTTGGCTTTCATTGGGCTTTCTTTGGGCTTTCTTTCCCCTTTCTTTGGGCATTCTTTGGGCTTTCTTTCCCCTTTCTTTGGGCTTTCTATCCCCTTTCTTTGGGCTTTCTTTCCCCTTTCTTGGGGCTTTCTTTCCCCTTTCTTTGGGCTTTCTTTGGGCTTTCTTTCCCCTTTCTTTAGGCTTTCTTTCCCATTTCTTTGGGCTTTCTTTCCCTTTTCTTTGGGATTTCTTTCCCCTTTCTTTGGGCTTTCTTTCCCCTTTCTTTGGGCTTTCCTTACCCTTTCTTTCCCCTTTCTTTCCCCTTTCTTTGGGCTTTCTTTGGGATTTCTTTGGGCTTTCTTTGGGCTTTCTTTCCCCTTTCTTTGGGCTTTCTTTGGGCTTTCTTTGGGCTTTCCTTGGGCTTCCTTTGGGCTTTCTTTGGGCTTTCTTTGGGCTTTCTTTGGGCTTTCTTTGGAATTTCTTTGGGCTTTCTTTCCCCTTTCTTTGGGCTTTCTTTGGGCTTTCTTTGGGCTATCTTCCCCTTTCTTTCCCCTTTCTTTGGGCTTTCTTTGGGCTTTCTTTCCCCTTTCTTTGGGCTTTCTTTCCCCTTTCTTTGGGCTTTCTTTGGGCTTTCTTTGGGCTTTCTTTCCCCTTTCTTTGGGCTTTCTTTGTGCTTTCTTTGGGCTTTCTTTCCCCTTTCTTTGGGCTTTCTTTCCCCTTTCTTTGGGCTTTCTTTCCCCTTTCTTTGGGCTTTCTTTGGGATTTCTTTGGGCTTTCTTTCGCCTTTCTTTGGGCTTTCTTTGGGCTTTCTTTGGGCTTTCTTTGGGCTTTATTTCCCCTTTCTTTGGGCTTTCTTTCCCCTTTCTTTGGGCTTTCTATCCCCTTTCTTTGGGCTTTCTTTCCCCTTTCTTTGGGCTTTCTTTCCCCTTTCTTTGGGCTTTCTTTGGGCTTTCTTTGGGCTTTCTTTCCCCTTTTTTGGGCTTTCTTTCCCATTTCTTTGGGCTTTCTTTCCCCTTTCTTTGGGATTTCTTTCCCCTTTCTTTGGGCTTTCTTTCCCCTTTCTTTGGGCTTTCTTTCCCCTTTCTTTCCCCTTTCTTTGGGCTTTCCTTGGGCTTTCTTTGGGCTTTCTTTGGGCTTTCTTTCCCCTTTCTTTGGGCTTTCTTTGGGCTTTCTTTGGGCTTTCCTTGGGCTTCCTTTGGGCTTTCTTTGGGCTTTCTTTCCCCTTTCTTTGGGATTTCTTTGGGCTTTCTTTCCCCTTTCTTTGGGCTTTCTTTCCCCTTTCGTGGGGCTTTCTTTGGGCTTTCTTTGGGCTTTCTTTCCCCTTTCTTTGGGCTTTCTTTCCCCTTTCTTTGGGCTTTCTTTGGGCTTTCTTTGGGCTTTCTTTGGGCTTTCCTTCCCCTTTCTTTCGTCTTTCTTTGGGCTTTCTTTGGGCTTTCTTTGGGCTTTATATGGGCTTTCTCTGGGCTTCTTTCCCCTTTCTTTGGGCTTTCTTTCGGCTTTCTTTCCCCTTTCTTTGGGCTTTCTTTGGGCTTTCTTTCCCCTTTCTTTGGGCATTCTTTGGGCTTTCTTTCCCCTTTCTTTGGGCTTTCTTTGGGCTTTCTTTGGGCTTTCTTTCCCCTTTCTTTGGGCTTTCTATTCACTTTCTTTCCCCTTTCTTTAGGCTTTCTTTGGGCTTTCTTTGGGCTTTCTTTTCCCTTTCTTTGGGCTTTCTTTCCCCTTTCTTTGGACTTTCTTTGGGCTTTCTTTCCCCTTTCTTTGGGCTTTCTTTGGGCTATCTTCCCCTTTCTTTCCCATTTCTTTGGGCTTTCTTTGGGCTTTCTTTGGGCTTTCTTTGGGCTTTCTTTGGGCTTTTTTTGCGCTTTCTTTGGGCTTTCTTTCCCCTTCCTTTGGGCTTTCTTTGGGCTTTCTTTCGGCTTTCTTTGGGCTTTCTTTCCCCTTTCTTTGGGCTTTCTTTCCCCTTTCTTTGGGCTTTCTTTCCCCTTTCTTTGGGCTTTCTTTCCCCTTCCTTTGGGCTTTCTTTGGGCTTTCTTTGGGCTTTCTTTCCCCTTTCTTTGGGCTTTCTTTCCCCTTTCTTTGGACTTTCTTTGGGCTTTCTTTCCCCTGTCTTTGGGCTTTCTTTGGGCTTTCTTTGGGCTATCTTCCCCTTTCTTTCCCCTTTCTTTGGGCTTTCTTTGGGCTTTCTTTCCCCTTTCTTTGGGCTTTCTTTCCCCTTTCTTTGGGCTTTCTTTGGGCTTTCTTTGGGCTTTCTTTGGGCTTTCTTTGGGCTTTCTTTCCCCTTTCTTTGGGCTTTCTTTCCCCTTTCTTTGGGCTTTCTTTCCCCTTTCTTTGGGCTTTCTTTGGGATTTCTTTGGGCTTTCTTTCCCCTTTCTTTGGGCTTTCTTTGGGCTTTCTTTGGGCTTTCTTTGGGCTTTCTTTGGGCTTTCCTTCCCCTTTCTTTGGGCTTTCTTTGGGCTTTCTTTGGGCTTTCTTTGGGCTTTCTTTGGGATTCTTTCCCCTTTCTTTGGGCTTTCTTTGGGCTTTCTTTCCCCTTTCTTTGGGCTTTCTTTGGGCTTTCTTTGAGCTTCCTTTGGGCTTACTTTGGGCTTTCTTTGGGCTTTCTTTCGGCTTTCTTTGGGCTTTCTTTCCCCTTTCTTTGGGCTTTCTTTCCCCTTTCTTTTGGCTTTCATTGGGCTTTCTTTGGGCTTTCTTTCCCCTTTCTTTGGGCATTCTTTGGGCTTTCTTTCCCCTTTCTTTGGGTTTTCTATCCCCTTTCTTTGGGCTTTCTTTCCCCTTTCTTGGGGCTTTCTTTCCCCTTTCTTTGGGCTTTCTTTGGGCTTTCTTTCCCCTTTCTTTAGGCTTTCTTTCCCATTTCTTTGGGCTTTTTTTCCCTTTTCTTTGGGATTTCTTTCCCCTTTCTTTGGGCTTTCTTTCCCCTTTCTTTGGGCTTTCCTTACCCTTTCTTTCCCCTTTCTTTCCCCTTTCTTTGGGCTTTCTTTGGGATTTCTTTGGGCTTTCTTTGGGCTTTCTTTCCCCTTTCTTTGGGCTTTCTTTGGGCTTTCTTTGGGCTTTCCTTGGGCTTCCTTTGGGCTTTCTTTGGGCTTTCTTTGGGCTTTCTTTGGGCTTTCTTTGGAATTTCTTTGGGCTTTCTTTCCCCTTTATTTGGGCTTTCTTTCCCCTTTCTTTGGGTTTTCTATCCCCTTTTTTTGGGCTTTCTTTCCCCTTTCTTTGGGCTTTCTTTCCCCTTTCTTTGGGCTTTCTTTGGGCTTTCTTTCCCCTTTCTTTGGACTTTCTTTGGGCTTTCTTTCCCCTTTCTTTGGGCTTTCTTTGGGCTATCTTCCCCTTTCTTTCCCCTTTCTTTGTGCTTTCTTTGGGCTTTCTTTCCCCTTTCTTTGGGCTTTCTTTGGGCTTTCTTTGGGCTTTCTTTGGGCTTTCTTTCCCCTTTCTTTGGGCTTTCTTTCCCCTTTCTTTGGGCTTTCTTTCCCCTTTCTTTGGGCTTTCTTTCCCCTTTCTTTGGGCTTTCTTTCCCCTTTCTTTGGGCTTTCTTTCCCCTTTTTTTGGCTTTCTTTGGGCTTTCTTTGGGCTTTCTTTGGGCTTTCTTTCGGCTTTCCTTCCCCTTTCTTTGGGCTTTCTTTGGGCTTTCTTTGGGCTTTCTTTGGGCTTTCTATGGGCTTTCTCTGGGCTTTCTTTGGGCTTTCTTTGGGCTTTCTTTGGGCTTCTTTCCCCTTTCTTTGGGCTTTCTTTGGGCTTTCTTTCCCCTTTCTTTGGGCTTTCTTTCCCCTTTCTTTGGGCTTTCTTTGGGCTTTCTTTGGGCTTTCTTTGGGCTTTCTTTGGGTTTTCTTTCCCCTTTCTTTGGGCATTCTTTGGGCTTTCTTTCCCCTTTCTTTGGGCTTTCTTTGGGCTGTCTTTGGGCTTTCTTTCCCCTTTCTTTGGGCTTTCTTTGGGCTTTCTTTCCCCTTTCTTTGGGCTTTCTTTGGGCTTTCTTTGAGCTTCCTTTGGACTTACTTTAGGCTTTCTTTTGGCTTTCTTTCGGCTTTCTTTGGGCTTTCTTTCCCCTTTCTTTGGGCTTTCTTTCCCCTTTCTTTTGGCTTTCATTGGGGTTTCTTTGGGCTTTCTTTCCCCTTTCTTTGGGCATTCTTTGGGCTTTCTTTCCCCTTTCTTTGGGCTTTCTTTTGGCTTTCTTTCCCCTTTCTTTAGGCTTTCTTTGGGCTTTCTTTGGTCTTTCTTTCCCCTTTCTTTGGGGTTTCTTTCCCCTTTCTTTGGGCTTTCTTTCCCCTTTCTTTGGACTTTCTTTGGGCTTTCTTTCCCCTTTCTTTGGGCTTTCTTTGGGCTATCTTCCTCTTTCTTTCCCCTTTCTTTGGGCTTTCTTTGGGCTTTCTTTCCCATTTCTTTGGACTTTCTTTGGGCTTTCTTTGGGCTTTCTTTGGGCTTTATTTCCCCTTTCTTTGGGCTTTCTTTCCCCTTTCTTTGGGCTTTCTATGCCCTTTCTTTGGGCTTTCTTTCCCCTTTCTTCGGGCTTTCTTTCCCCTTTCTTTGGGCTTTCTTTCCCCTTTCTTTGGGCTTTCTTTCCCCTTTCTTTGGGCTTTCTTTCCCCTTTCTTTGGGCTTTCTTTCCCCTTTTTTTGGCTTTCTTTGGGCTTTCTTTGGGCTTTCTTTGGGCTTTCTTTCGGCTTTCCTTCCCCTTTCTTTGGGCTTTCTTTGGGCTTTCTTTGGGCTTTCTTTGGGCTTTCTATGGGCTTTCTCTGGGCTTTCTTTGGGCTTTCTTTGGGCTTTCTTTGGGCTTCTTTCCCCTTTCTTTGGGTTTTTTGGGCTTTCTTTCCCCTTTCTTTGGGCTTTCTTTCCCATTTCTTTGGGCTTTCTTTGGGCTTTCTTTGGGCTTTCTTTGGGCTTTCTTTGGGCTTTCTTTCCCCTTTCTTTGGGCATTCTTTGGGCTTTCTTTCCCCTTTCTTTGGGCTTTCTTTGGGCTGTCTTTTGGCTTTCTTTCCCCTTTCTTTGGGCTTTCTTTGGGCTTTCTTTCCCCTTTCTTTGGGCTTTCTTTGGGCTTTCTTTGGGTTTTCTTTGGGCTTTTTTTGGGCTTTCTTGGGGCTTTCTTTCCCCTTCCTTTGGGCTTTCTTTGGGCTTTCTTTCGGCTTTCTTTGGGCTTTCTTTCCCCTTTCTTTGGGCTTTCTTTCCCCTTTTTTTGGGCTTTCTTTGGGCTTTCTTTGAGCTTCCTTTGGACTTACTTTAGGCTTTCTTTGGGCTTTCTTTCGGCTTTCTTTGGGCTTTCTTTCCCCTTTCTTTGGGCTTTCTTTCCCCTTTCTTTTGGCTTTCATTGGGGTTTCTTTGGGCTTTCTTTCCCCTTTCTTTGGGCATTCTTTGGGCTTTCTTTCCCCTTTCTTTGGGCTTTCTTTGGGCTTTCTTTGGGCTTTCTTTCCCCTTTCTTTGGGCTTTCTTTTGGCTTTCTTTCCCCTTTCTTTAGGCTTTCTTTGGGCTTTCTTTGGGCTTTCTTTCCCCTTTCTTTGGGCTTTCTTTCCCCTTTCTTTGGACTTTCTTTGGGCTTTCTTTCCCCTTTCTTTGGGCTTTCTTTGGGCTATCTTCCCCTTTCTTTCCCCTTTCTTTGGGCTTTCTTTGGGCTTTCTTTCCCATTTCTTTGGACTTTCTTTGGGCTTTCTTTGGGCTTTCTTTGGGCTTTATTTCCCCTTTCTTTGGGCTTTCTTTCCCCTTTCTTTAGGCTTTCTATCCCCTTTCTTTGGGCTTTCTTTCCCCTTTCTTGGGGCTTTCTTTCCCCATTCTTTGGGCTTTCTTTGGGCTTTCTTTCCCCTTTCTTTGGGCATTCTTTGGGCTTTCTTTCCCCTTTCTTTGGGCTTTCTTTGGGCTTTCTTTCCCCTTTCTTTGGGCTTTCCTTTCACTTTCTTTCCCCTTTCTTTAGGCTTTCTTTGGGCTTTCTTTGGGCTTTCTTTCCCCTTTCTTTGGACTTTCTTTGGGATTTCTTTCCCCTTTCTTTGGGCTTTCTTTGGGCTATCTTCCCCTTCCTTTCCCCTTTCTTTGGGCTTTCTTTGGGCTTTCTTTCCCCTTTCTTTGGGCTTTCTTTGGGCTTTCTTTGGGGTTTCTTTGGGCTTTTTTTGGGCTTTCTTGGGGCTTTCTTTCCCCTTCCTTTGGGCTTTCTTTGGGCTTTCTTTGGGCTTTCTTTGGGCTTTCTTTGGGCTTTCTTTGGGGTTTCTTTCCCCTTTCTTTGGGCTTTCTTTGGGCTTTGTTTGGGCTTTCTTTCGGCTTTCTTTGGGCTTTCTTTCCCCTTTCTTTGGGCTTTCTTTTGGCTTTCTTTCCCCTTTCTTTAGGCTTTCTTTGGGCTTTCTTTGGGCTTTCTTTCCCCTTTCTTTGGGCTTTCTTTGGGCTTTCTTTCCCCTTTCTTTGGACTTTCTTTGGGCTTTCTTTCCCCTTTCTTTGGGCTTTCTTGGTCTTTCTTTCCCCTTTCTTTGGGATTTCTTTCACCTTTCTTTGGGCTTTCTTTCCCCTTTCTTTGGGCTTTCTTTGGGATTTCTTTGGGCTTTCTTTCCCCTTTCTTTGGGCTTTCTTTGGGCTTTCTTTCCCCTTTCTTTGGACTTTCTTTGGGCTTTCTCTCCCCTTTCTTTGGGCTTTCTTTCCCCTTTCTTTGGGCTTTCTTTCCCCTTTCTTTGGGCTTTCTTTCCCCTTTCTTTGGGCTTTCTTTGGGATTTCTTTGGGCTTTCTTTCCCCTTTCTTTGGGTTTCTTTGGGCTTTCTTTGGGCTTTCTTTGGGCTTTCTTTAGGCTTTCTTTGGGCTTTCTTTGGGCTTTCTTTAGGATTTCTTTGGGCTTTCTCTGGGCTTTCTTTGTGCTTTCTTTGGGCTTTCTTTGGGATTCTTTCCCCTTTCTTTGGGCTTTCTTTGGGCTTTTCTTCCCCTTTCTTTGGGCTTTCTTTGGGCTTTCTTTGGGCTTTCTTTGGGCTTTCTATGGGATTTCTCTGGGCTTTCTTTGGGTTTTCTTTGGGCTTTCTTTGGGCTTCTTTCCCCTTTCTTTGGGCTTTCTTTGGGCGTTCTTTCCCCTTTCTTTGGGCTTTCTTTCCCCTTTCTTTGGGCTTTCTTTGGGCTTTCTTTGGGCTTTCTTTGGGCTTTCTTTCCCCTTTCTTTGGGCATTCTTTGGGCTTTCTTTCCCATTTCTTTGGGCTTTTTTTGGGCTGTCTTTGTGCTTTCTTTCCCCTTTCTTTGGGCTTTCTTTGAGCTTTCTTTCCCCTTTCTTTGGGCTTTCTTTGGGCTTTCTTTGAGCATCCTTTGGACTTACTTTAGGCTTTCTTTGGGCTTTCTTTCGGCTTTCTTTTGGTTTTCATTGGGCTTTCTTTGGGCTTTCTTTCCCCTTTCTTTGGGCTTTCTTTCCCCTTTCTTTTGGCTTTCATTGGGCTTTCTTTGGGCTTTCTTTCCCCTTTCTTTGGGCATTCTTTGGGCTTTCTTTCCCCTTTCTTTGGGCTTTCTTTGGGCTTTCTTTGGGCTTTCTTTGGGCTTTCTTTGGGCTTTATTTCCCCTTTCTTTGGGCTTTCTTTCCCCTTTCTTTGGGCTTTCTATCCCCTTTCTTTGGGATTTCTTTCCCCTTTCTTCGGGCTTTCTTTCCCCTTTCTTTGGGCTTTCTTTGGGCTTTCTTTGGGCTTTCTTTCCCCTTTTTTGGGCTTTCTTTCCCATTTCTTTGGGCTTTCTTTCCCCTTTCTTTGGGCTTTCTTTCCCCTTTCTTTGGGCTTTCTTTCCCCTTTCTTTCCCCTTTCTTTGGGCTTTCTTTCCCCTTTCTTTGGGCTTTCTTTGGGCTTTCTTTGGGCTTTCTTTGGGCTTTCCTTCCCCTTTCTTTCGTCTTTCTTTGGGCTTTCTTTGGGCTTTCTTTGGGCTTTATATGGGCTTTCTCTGGGCTTTCTTTGGGCTTTCTTTGTGCTTTCTCTGGGCTTCTTTCCCCTTTCTTTGGGCTTTCTTTCGGCTTTCTTTCCCCTTTCTTTGGGCTTTCTTTCCCCTTTCTTTGGGCTTTCTTTGGGCTTTCTTTGGGCTTTCTTTCCCCTTTCTTTGGGCATTCTTTGGGCTTTCTTTCCCCTTTCTTTGGGCTTTCTTTGGGCTTTCTTTGGGCTTTCTTTCCCCTTTCTTTGGGCTTTCTATTCACTTTCTTTCCCCTTTCTTTAGGATTTCTTTGGGCTTTCTTTGGGCTTTCTTTTCCCTTTCTTTGGGCTTTCTTTCCCCTTTCTTTGGACTTTCTTTGGGCTTTCTTTCCCCTTTCTTTGGGCTTTCTTTGGGCTTTCTTTGGGCTTTCTTTGGGCTTTCTTTGGGCTTTCTTTGGGCTTTCTTTGGGCTTTTTTTGCGCTTTCTTTGGGCTTTCTTTCCCCTTCCTTTGGGCTTTCTTTGGGCTTTCTTTCGGCTTTCTTTGGGCTTTCTTTCCCCTTTCTTTGGGCTTTCTTTCCCCTTTCTTTGGGCTTTCCTTGGGCTTTCTTTGGGGTTTCTTTCCCCTTTCTTTAGGCTTTCTTTGGGCTTTCTTTGGGCTTTCTTTCCCCTTTCTTTGGGCTTTCTTTCCCCTTTCTTTGGACTTTCTTTGGGCTTTCTTTCCCCTTTCTTTGGGCTTTCTTTGGGCTTTCTTTGGACTTTCTTTGGGCTTTCTTTGAGCTTTCTTTCCCCTTTCTTTGGGCTTTCTTTCCCCTTTCTTTGGGCTTTCTTTCCCCTTTCTTTGGGCTTTCTTTCCCCTTTCTTTGGGCTTTCTTTGGGATTTCTTTGGGCTTTCTTTCCCCTTTCTTTGGGCTTTCTTTGGGCTTTCTTAGGGCTTTCTTTGGGCTTTCTTTGGGCTTTCTTTGGGATTCTTTCCCCTTTCTTTCGGCTTTCTTTGGGCTTTCTTTCCCCTTTCTTTGGGCTTTCTTTGGGCTTTCTTTGAGCTTCCTTTGGGCTTACTTTGGGCTTTCTTTGGGCTTTCTTTCGGCTTTCTTTGGGCTTTCTTTCCCCTTTCTTTGGGCTTTCTTTCCCCTTTCTTTTGGCTTTCATTGGGCTTTCTTTGGGCTTTCTTTCCCCTTTCTTTGGGCATTCTTTGGGCTTTCTTTCCCCTTTCTTTGGGCTTTCTTTTTGCTTTCTTTCCCCTTTCTTTGGGCTTTCTTTTGGCTTTCTTTCCCCTTTCTTTGGGCTTTCTTTGGGCTATCTTCCCCTTTCTTTCCCCTTTCTTTGGGCTTTCTTTCCCCTTTCTTTGGGCTTTCTTTCCCCTTTCTTTGAACTTTCTTTGGGCTTTCTTTCCCCTTTCTTTGGGCTTTCTTTGGGCTATCTTCCCCTTTCTTTCCCCTTTCTTTGGGCTTTCTTTGGGCTTTCTTTCCCCTTTCTTTGGGCTTTCTTTGGGCTTTCTTTGGGCTTTCTTTGGGCTTTATTTCCCCTTTCTTTGGGCTTTCTTTCCCCTTTCTTTGGGCTTTCTATCCCCTTTTTTTGGGCTTTCTTTCCCCTTTCTTCGGGCTTTCTTTCCCCTTTCTTTGGGCTTTCTTTGGGCTTTCTTTGGGCTTTCTTTCCCCTTTCTTTGGGCTTTCTTTCCCATTTCTTTGGGCTTTCTTTCCCCTTTCTTTGGGATTTCTTTCCCCTTTCTTTGGGCTTTCTTTCCCCTTTCTTTGGGCTTTCTTTCCCCTTTCTTTCCCCTTTCTTTGGGCTTTCTTTGGGCTTTCTTTGGGCTTTCTTTGGGCTTTCTTTCCCCTTTCTTTGGGCTTTCTTTCCCCTTTCGTGGGGCTTTCTTTGGGCTTTCTTTGGGCTTTCTTTCCCCTTTCTTTGGGCTTTCTTTCCCCTTTCTTTGGGCTTTCTTTGGGCTTTCTTTGGGCTTTCTTTGGGCTTTCTTTCCCCTTTCTTTGGGCTTTCTTTCCCCTTTCTTTGGGCTTTCTTTCCCCTTTCTTTGGGCTTTCTTTCCACTTTCTTTGGGCTTTCTTTGGGATTTCTTTGGGCTTTCTTTCCCCTTTCTTTCCCCTTTCTTTGGGCTTTCTTTGGGCTTTCTTTGGGCTTTCCTTGGGCTTTCCTTCCCCTTTCTTTGGGCTTTCTTTGGGCTTTCTTTGGGCTTTCTTTGGGCTTTCTTTGGGATTCTTTCCCCTTTCTTTGGGCTTTCTTTGGGCTTTCTTTCCCCTTTCTTTGGGCTTTCTTTCCCCTTTCTTTGGGCTTTCTTTGGGCTTTCTTTGAGCTTCCTTTGGGCTTACTTTGGGCTTTCTTTGGGCTTTCTTTCGGCTTTCTTTGGGCTTTCTTTCCCCTTTCTTTGGGCTTTCTTTCCCCTTTCTTTTGGCTTTCATTGGGCTTTCTTTGGGCTTTCTTTCCCCTTTCTTTGGGCATTCTTTGTGCTTTCTTTCCCCTTTCTTTGGGCTTTCTTTTGGCTTTCTTTCCCCTTTCTTTGGGGATTCTTTGGGCTTTCTTTCCCCTTTCTTTGGGCTTTCTTTGGGCTTTCTTTCCCCTTTCTTTGGGCTTTCTTTCCCCTTTCTTTGAACTTTCTTTGGGCTTTCTTTCCCCTTTCTTTGGGCTTTCTTTGGGCTATCTTCCCCTTTCTTTCCCCTTTCTTTGGGCTTTCTTTGGGCTTTCTTTCCCCTTTCTTTGGGCTTTCTTTGGGCTTTCTTTGGGCTTTCTTTGGGCTTTATTTCCCCTTTCTTTGGGCTTTCTTTCCCCTTTCTTTGGGCTTTCTATCCCCTTTTTTTGGGCTTTCTTTCCCCTTTCTTCGGGCTTTCTTTCCCCTTTCTTTGGGCTTTCTTTCCCCTTTCTTTGGGCTTTCTTTCCCATTTCTTTGGGCTTTCTTTCCCCTTTCTTTGGGATTTCTTTCCCCTTTCTTTGGGCTTTCTTTCCCCTTTCTTTGGGCTTTCTTTCCCCTTTCTTTCCCCTTTCTTTGGGCTTTCTTTGGGCTTTCTTTGGGCTTTCTTTCCCCTTTCTTTGGGCTTTCTTTCCCCTTTCGTGGGGCTTTCTTTGGGCTTTCTTTGGGCTTTCTTTCCCCTTTCTTTGGGCTTTCTTTCCCCTTTCTTTGGGCTTTCTTTGGGCTTTCTTTGGGCTTTCTTTGGGCTTTCTTTCCCCTTTCCTTGGGCTTTCTTTACCCTTTCTTTGGGCTTTCTTTCCCCTTTCTTTGGGCTTTCTTTCCCCTTTCTTTGGGCTTTCTTTGGGATTTCTTTGGGCTTTCTTTCCCCTTTCTTTGGGCTTTCTTTGGGCTTTCTTTGGGCTTTCTTTGGGCTTTCTTTGGGGCTTTCCTTCCCCTTTCTTTGGGCTTTCTTTGGGCTTTCTTTGGGCTTTCTTTGGGCTTTCTTTGGGATTCTTTCCCCTTTCTTTGGGCTTTCTTTGGGCTTTCTTTCCCCTTTCTTTGGGCTTTCTTTCCCCTTTCTTTGGGCTTTCTTTGGGCTTTCTTTGAGCTTCCTTTGGGCTTACTTTGGGCTTTCTTTGGGCTTTCTTTCGGCTTTCTTTGGGCTTTCTTTCCCCTTTCTTTGGGCTTTCTTTCCCCTTTCTTTTGGCTTTCATTGGGCTTTCTTTGGGCTTTCTTTCCCCTTTCTTTGGGCATTCTTTGGGCTTTCTTTCCCCTTTCTTTGGGCTTTCTTTGTGCTTTCTTTCCCCTTTCTTTGGGCTTTCTTTTGGCTTTCTTTCCCCTTTCTTTGGGGATTCTTTGGGCTTTCTTTCCCCTTTCTTTGGGCTTTCTTTGGGCTTTCTTTCCCCTTTCTTTGAACTTTCTTTGGGCTTTCTTTCCCCTTTCTTTGGGCTTTCTTTGGGCTTTCTTTGGGCTTTCTTTGGGCTTTATTTCCCCTTTCTTTGGGCTTTCTTTCCCCTTTCTTTGGGCTTTCTATCCCCTTTTTTTGGGCTTTCTTTCCCCTTTCTTTGGGATTTCTTTCCCCTTTCTTTGGGCTTTCTTTCCCCTTTCTTTGGGCTTTCTTTCCCCTTTCTTTCCCCTTTCTTTGGGCTTTCTTTGGGCTTTCTTTTGGCTTTCTTTGGGCTTTCTTTCCCCTTTCTTTGGGCTTTCTTTCCCCTTTCGTGGGGCTTTCTTTGGGCTTTCTTTGGGCTTTCTTTCCCCTTTCTTTGGGCTTTCTTTCCCCTTTCTTTGGGCTTTCTTTGGGCTTTCCTTGGGCTTCCTTTGGGCTTTCTTTGGGCTTTCTTTGGAATTTCTTTGGGCTTTCTTTCCCCTTTCCTTGGGCTTTCTTTCCCCTTTCGTGGGGCTTTCTTTGGGCTTTCTTTGGGCTTTCTTTCCCCTTTCTTTGGGCATTCTTTGGGCTTTCTTTCCCCTTTCTTTGGGCTTTCTTTGGGCTTTCTTTGGGCTTTCTTTCCCCTTTCTTTGGGCTTTCTATTCACTTTCTTTCCCCTTTCTTTAGGCTTTCTTTGGGCTTTCTTTGGGCTTTCTTTTCCCTTTCTTTGGGCTTTCTTTCCCCTTTCTTTGGACTTTCTTTGGGCTTTTTTTCCCCTTTCTTTGGGCTTTCTTTGGGCTATCTTCCCCTTTCTTTCCCATTTCTTTGGGCTTTCTTTGGGCTTTCTTTGGGCTTTCTTTGGGCTTTCTTTGGACTTTCTTTGGGCTTTTTTTGCGCTTTCTTTGGGCTTTCTTTCCCCTTCCTTTGGGCTTTCTTTGGGCTTTCTTTCGGCTTTCTTTGGGCTTTCTTTCCCCTTTCTTTGGGCTTTCTTTCCCCTTTCTTTGGGCTTTCCTTGGGCTTTCTTTGGGGTTTCTTTCCCCTTTCTTTAGGCTTTCTTTGGGCTTTCTTTGGGCTTTCTTTCCCCTTTCTTTGGGCTTTCTTTCCCCTTTCTTTGGAATTTCTTTGGGCTTTCTTTCCCCTTTCTTTGGGCTTTCTTTGGGCTTTCTTTGGGCTTTCTTTGGGCTTTCTTTGGGCTTTCTTTCCCCTTTCTTTGGGCTTTCTTTCCCCTTTCTTTGGGCTTTCTTTCCCCTTTCTTTGGGCTTTCTTTGGGCTTTCTTTGGGCTTTCCTTCCCCTTTCTTTGGGCTTTCTTTGGGCTTTCTTTGGGCTTTCTTTGGGCTTTCTTTGGGATTCTTTCCCCTTTCTTTGGGCTTTCTTTGGGCTTTCTTTCCACTTTCTTTGGGCTTTCTTTCCCCTTTCTTTGGGCTTTCTTTGGGCTTTCTTTGAGCTTCCTTTGGGCTTACTTTGGGCTTTCTTTGGGCTTTCTTTCGGCTTTCTTTGGGCTTTCTTTCCCCTTTCTTTGGGCTTTCTTTCCCCTTTCTTTTGGCTTTCATTGGGCTTTCTTTGGGCTTTCTTTCCCCTTTCTTTGGGCATTCTTTGTGCTTTCTTTCCCCTTTCTTTGGGCTTTCTTTTGGCTTTCTTTCCCCTTTCTTTGGGGATTCTTTGGGCTTTCTTTCCCCTTTCTTTGGGCTTTCTTTGGGCTTTCTTTCCCCTTTCTTTGGGCTTTCTTTCCCCTTTCTTTGGGCTTTCTTTGGGCTATCTTCCCCTTTCTTTCCCCTTTCTTTGGGCTTTCTTTGGGCTTTCTTTCCCCTTTCTTTGGGCTTTCTTTGGGCTTTCTTTGGGCTTTCTTTGGGCTTTATTTCCCCTTTCTTTGGGCTTTCTTTCCCCTTTCTTTGGGCTTTCTATCCCCTTTTTTTGGGCTTTCTTTCCCCTTTCTTCGGGCTTTCTTTCCCCTTTCTTTGGGCTTTCTGTGGGCTTTCTTTGGGCTTTCTTTCCCCTTTCTTTGGGCTTTCTTTCCCATTTCTTTGGGCTTTCTTTCCCCTTTCTTTGGGATTTCTTTCCCCTTTCTTTGGGCTTTCTTTCCCCTTTCTTTGGGCTTTCTTTCCCCTTTCTTTCCCCTTTCTTTGGGCTTTCTTTGGGCTTTCTTTGGGCTTTCTTTCCCCTTTCTTTGGGCTTTCTTTCCCCTTTCGTGGGGCTTTCTTTGGGCTTTCTTTGGGCTTTCTTTCCCCTTTCTTTGGGCTTTCTTTCCCCTTTCTTTGGGCTTTCTTTGGGCTTTCTTTGGGCTTTCTTTGGGCTTTCTTTCCCCTTTCTTTGGGCTTTCTTTCCCCTTTCTTTGGGCTTTCTTTCCCCTTTCTTTGGGCTTTCTTTCCCCTTTCTTTGGGCTTTCTTTGGGATTTCTTTGGGCTTTCTTTCCCCTTTCTTTGGGCTTTCTTTGGGCTTTCTTTGGGCTTTCTTTGGGCTTTCTTTGGGCTTTCCTTCCCCTTTCTTTGGGCTTTCTTTGGGCTTTCTTTGGGCTTTCTTTGGGCTTTCTTTGGGATTCTTTCCCCTTTCTTTGGGCTTTCTTTGGGCTTTCTTTCCCCTTTCTTTGGGCTTTCTTTCCCCTTTCTTTGGGCTTTCTTTGGGCTTTCTTTGAGCTTCCTTTGGGCTTACTTTGGGCTTTCTTTGGGCTTTCTTTCGGCTTTCTTTGGGCTTTCTTTCCCCTTTCTTTGGGCTTTCTTTCCCCTTTCTTTTGGCTTTCATTGGGCTTTCTTTGGGCTTTCTTTCCCCTTTCTTTGGGCATTCTTTGGGCTTTCTTTCCCCTTTCTTTGGGCTTTCTTTGTGCTTTCTTTCCCCTTTCTTTGGGCTTTCTTTTGGCTTTCTTTCCCCTTTCTTTGGGGATTCTTTGGGCTTTCTTTCCCCTTTCTTTGGGCTTTCTTTGGGCTTTCTTTCCCCTTTCTTTGGGCTTTCTTTCCCCTTTCTTTGGGCTTTCTTTGGGCTTTCTTTCCCCTTTCTTTGGGCTTTCTTTGGGCTTTCTTTGGGCTTTATTTGGGCTTTATTTCCCCTTTCTTTGGGCTTTCTTTCCCCTTTCTTTGGGCTTTCTATCCCATTTTTTTGGGCTTTCTTTCCCCTTTCTTTGGGATTTCTTTCCCCTTTCTTTGGGCTTTCTTTCCCCTTTCTTTGGGCTTTCTTTCCCCTTTCTTTCCCCTTTCTTTGGGCTTTCTTTGGGCTTTCTTTGGGCTTTCTTTTGGCTTTCTTTCCCCTTTCTTTGGGCTTTCTTTCCTCTTTCGTGGGGCTTTCTTTGGGCTTTCTTTGGGCTTTCTTTCCCCTTTCTTTGGGCTTTCTTTCCCCTTTCTTTGGGCTTTCTTTGGGCTTTCCTTGGGCTTCCTTTGGGCTTTCTTTGGGCTTTCTTTGGAATTTCTTTGGGCTTTCTTTCCCCTTTCTTTGGGCTTTCTTTCCCCTTTCGTGGGGCTTTCTTTGGGCTTTCTTTGGGCTTTCTTTCCCCTTTCTTTGGGCATTCTTTGGGCTTTCTTTCCCCTTTCTTTGGGCTTTCTTTGGGCTTTCTTTGGGCTTTCTTTCCCCTTTCTTTGGGCTTTCTTTCCCATTTCTTTGGGCTTTCTTTCCCCTTTCTTTGGGATTTCTTTCCCCTTTCTTTGGGCTTTCTTTCCCCTTTCTTTGGGCTTTCTTTCCCCTTTCTTTCCCCTTTCTTTGGGCTTTCTTTGGGCTTTCTTTGGGCTTTCTTTGGGCTTTCTTTCCCCTTTCTTTGGGCTTTCTTTCCCATTTCTTTGGGCTTTCTTTCCCCTTTCTTTGGGATTTCTTTCCCCTTTCTTTGGGCTTTCTTTCCCCTTTCTTTGGGCTTTCTTTCCCCTTTCTTTCCCCTTTCTTTGGGCTTTCTTTGGGCTTTCTTTGGGCTTTCTTTCCCCTTTCTTTGGGCTTTCTTTCCCCTTTCGTGGGGCTTTCTTTGGGCTTTCTTTGGGCTTTCTTTCCCCTTTCTTTGGGCTTTCTTTCCCCTTTCTTTGGGCTTTCTTTGGGCTTTCTTTGGGCTTTCTTTCCCCTTTCTTTGGGCTTTCTTTCCCCTTTCTTTGGGCT
Source organism: Columba livia (assembly GCF_036013475.1). NCBI lineage: Eukaryota > Metazoa > Chordata > Aves > Columbiformes > Columbidae > Columba > Columba livia. Next base: position 71,278 of record NW_027043373.1, on the reverse strand, counting down.
TTCTTTCCCCTTTCTTTGGGCTTTCTTTCCCCTTTCTTTGGGCTTTCTTTGGGATTTCTTTGGGCTTTCTTTCCCCTTTCTTTGGGCTTTCTTTGGGCTTTCTTTGGGCTTTCTTTGGGCTTTCTTTGGGCTTTCCTTCCCCTTTCTTTGGGCTTTCTTTGGGCTTTCTTTGGGCTTTCTTTGGGCTTTCTTTGGGATTCTTTCCCCTTTCTTTGGGCTTTCTTTGGGCTTTCTTTCCCCTTTCTTTGGGCTTTCTTTCCCCTTTCTTTGGGCTTTCTTTGGGCTTTCTTTGAGCTTCCTTTGGGCTTACTTTGGGCTTTCTTTGGGCTTTCTTTCGGCTTTCTTTGGGCTTTCTTTCCCCTTTCTTTGGGCTTTCTTTCCCCTTTCTTTTGGCTTTCATTGGGCTTTCTTTGGGCTTTCTTTCCCCTTTCTTTGGGCATTCTTTGGGCTTTCTTTCCCCTTTCTTTGGGCTTTCTTTGTGCTTTCTTTCCCCTTTCTTTGGGCTTTCTTTTGGCTTTCTTTCCCCTTTCTTTGGGGATTCTTTGGGCTTTCTTTCCCCTTTCTTTGGGCTTTCTTTGGGCTTTCTTTCCCCTTTCTTTGGGCTTTCTTTCCCCTTTCTTTGAACTTTCTTTGGGCTTTCTTTCCCCTTTCTTTGGGCTTTCTTTGGGCTTTCTTTGGGCTTTCTTTGGGCTTTATTTCCCCTTTCTTTGGGCTTTCTTTCCCCTTTCTTTGGGCTTTCTATCCCATTTTTTTGGGCTTTCTTTCCCCTTTCTTTGGGATTTCTTTCCCCTTTCTTTGGGCTTTCTTTCCCCTTTCTTTGGGCTTTCTTTCCCCTTTCTTTCCCCTTTCTTTGGGCTTTCTTTGGGCTTTCTTTGGGCTTTCTTTGGGCTTTCTTTCCCCTTTCTTTGGGCTTTCTTTCCCCTTTCGTGGGGCTTTCTTTGGGCTTTCTTTGGGCTTTCTTTCCCCTTTCTTTGGGCTTTCTTTCCCCTTTCTTTGGGCTTTCTTTGGGCTTTCCTTGGGATTCCTTTGGGCTTTCTTTGGGCTTTCTTTGGAATTTCTTTGGGCTTTCTTTCCCCTTTCTTTGGGCTTTCTTTCCCCTTTCTTTGGGCTTTCTTTGGGCTTTCTTTCCCCTTTCTTTGGGCATTCTTTGGGCTTTCTTTCCCCTTTCTTTGGGCTTTCTTTGGGCTTTCTTTGGGCTTTCTTTCCCCTTTCTTTGGGCTTTCTATTCACTTTCTTTCCCCTTTCTTTCCCCTTTCTTTGGGCTTTCTTTGGGCTTTCTTTTCCCTTTCTTTGGGCTTTCTTTCCCCTTTCTTTGGACTTTCTTTGGGCTTTCTTTCCCCTTTCTTTGGGCTTTCTTTGGGCTATCTTCCCCTTTCTTTCCCATTTCTTTGGGCTTTCTTTGGGCTTTCTTTGGGCTTTCTTTGGGCTTTCTTTGGACTTTCTTTGGGCTTTTTTTGCGCTTTCTTTGGGCTTTCTTTCCCCTTCCTTTGGGCTTTCTTTGGGCTTTCTTTCGGCTTTCTTTGGGCTTTCTTTCCCCTTTCTTTGGGCTTTCTTTCCCCTTTCTTTGGGCTTTCCTTGGGCTTTCTTTGGGGTTTCTTTCCCCTTTCTTTAGGCTTTCTTTGGGCTTTCTTTGGGCTTTCTTTCCCCTTTCTTTGGGCTTTCTTTCCCCTTTCTTTGGACTTTCTTTGGGCTTTCTTTCCCCTTTCTTTGGGCTTTCTTTGGGCTTTCTTTGGGCTTTCTTTGGGCTTTCTTTGGGCTTTCTTTCCCCTTTCTTTGGGCTTTCTTTCCCCTTTCTTTGGGCTTTCTTTCCCCTTTCTTTGGGCTTTCTTTCCCCTTTCTTTGGGCTTTCTTTGGGATTTCTTTGGGCTTTCTTTCCCCTTTCTTTGGGCTTTCTTTGGGCTTTCTTTGGGCTTTCTTTGGGCTTTCTTTGGGCTTTCCTTCCCCTTTCTTTGGGCTTTCTTTGGGCTTTCTTTGGGCTTTCTTTGGGCTTTCTTTGGGATTCTTTCCCCTTTCTTTGGGCTTTCTTTGGGCTTTCTTTGAGCTTCCTTTGGGCTTACTTTGGGCTTTCTTTGGGCTTTCTTTCGGCTTTCTTTGGGCTTTCTTTCCCCTTTCTTTGGGCTTTCTTTCCCCTTTCTTTTGGCTTTCATTGGGCTTTCTTTGGGCTTTCTTTCCCCTTTCTTTGGGCATTCTTTGGGCTTTCTTTCCCCTTTCTTTGGGCTTTCTTTGTGCTTTCTTTCCCCTTTCTTTGGGCTTTCTTTTGGCTTTCTTTCCCCTTTCTTTGGGCTTTCTTTGGGCTATCTTCCCCTTTCTTTCCCCTTTCTTTGGGCTTTCTTTCCCCTTTCTTTGGGCTTTCTATCCCATTTTTTTGGGCTTTCTTTCCCCTTTCTTTGGGATTTCTTTCCCCTTTCTTTGGGCTTTCTTTCCCCTTTCTTTGGGCTTTCTTTCCCCTTTCTTTCCCCTTTCTTTGGGCTTTCTTTGGGCTTTCTTTGGGCTTTCTTTGGGCTTTCTTTCCCCTTTCTTTGGGCTTTCTTTCCCCTTTCGTGGGGCTTTCTTTGGGCTTTCTTTGGGCTTTCTTTCCCCTTTCTTTGGGCTTTCTTTCCCCTTTCTTTGGGCTTTCTTTGGGCTTTCCTTGGGATTCCTTTGGGCTTTCTTTGGGCTTTCTTTGGAATTTCTTTGGGCTTTCTTTCCCCTTTCTTTGGGCTTTCTTTCCCCTTTCTTTGGGCTTTCTTTGGGCTTTCTTTGGGCTTTCTTTCCCCTTTCTTTGGGCATTCTTTGGGCTTTCTTTCCCCTTTCTTTGGGCTTTCTTTGGGCTTTCTTTGGGCTTTCTTTCCCCTTTCTTTGGGCTTTCTATTCACTTTCTTTCCCCTTTCTTTCCCCTTTCTTTGGGCTTTCTTTGGGCTTTCTTTTCCCTTTCTTTGGGCTTTCTTTCCCCTTTCTTTGGACTTTCTTTGGGCTTTCTTTCCCCTTTCTTTGGGCTTTCTTTGGGCTATCTTCCCCTTTCTTTCCCATTTCTTTGGGCTTTCTTTGGGCTTTCTTTGGGCTTTCTTTGGACTTTCTTTGGGCTTTTTTTGCGCTTTCTTTGGGCTTTCTTTCCCCTTCCTTTGGGCTTTCTTTGGGCTTTCTTTCGGCTTTCTTTGGGCTTTCTTTCCCCTTTCTTTGGGCTTTCTTTCCCCTTTCTTTGGGCTTTCCTTGGGCTTTCTTTGGGGTTTCTTTCCCCTTTCTTTAGGCTTTCTTTGGGCTTTCTTTGGGCTTTCTTTCCCCTTTCTTTGGGCTTTCTTTCCCCTTTCTTTGGACTTTCTTTGGGCTTTCTTTCCCCTTTCTTTGGGCTTTCTTTGGGCTTTCTTTGGGCTTTCTTTGGGCTTTCTTTGGGCTTTCTTTCCCCTTTCTTTGGGCTTTCTTTCCCCTTTCTTTGGGCTTTCTTTCCCCTTTCTTTGGGCTTTCTTTCCCCTTTCTTTGGGCTTTCTTTGGGATTTCTTTGGGCTTTCTTTCCCCTTTCTTTGGGCTTTCTTTGGGCTTTCTTTGGGCTTTCTTTGGGCTTTCTTTGGGCTTTCCTTCCCCTTTCTTTGGGCTTTCTTTGGGCTTTCTTTGGGCTTTCTTTGGGCTTTCTTTGGGATTCTTTCCCCTTTCTTTGGGCTTTCTTTGGGCTTTCTTTGAGCTTCCTTTGGGCTTACTTTGGGCTTTCTTTGGGCTTTCTTTCGGCTTTCTTTGGGCTTTCTTTCCCCTTTCTTTGGGCTTTCTTTCCCCTTTCTTTTGGCTTTCATTGGGCTTTCTTTGGGCTTTCTTTCCCCTTTCTTTGGGCATTCTTTGGGCTTTCTTTCCCCTTTCTTTGGGCTTTCTTTGTGCTTTCTTTCCCCTTTCTTTGGGCTTTCTTTTGGCTTTCTTTCCCCTTTCTTTGGGCTTTCTTTGGGCTATCTTCCCCTTTCTTTCCCCTTTCTTTGGGCTTTCTTTCCCCTTTCTTTGGGCTTTCTTTCCCCTTTCTTTGAACTTTCTTTGGGCTTTCTTTCCCCTTTCTTTGGGCTTTCTTTGGGCTATCTTCCCCTTTCTTTCCCCTTTCTTTGGGCTTTCTTTGGGATTTCTTTCCCCTTTCTTTGGGCTTTCTTTGGGCTTTCTTTGGGCTTTCTTTGGGCTTTATTTCCCCTTTCTTTGGGCTTTCTTTCCCCTTTCTTTGGGCTTTCTATCCCCTTTTTTTGGGCTTTCTTTCCCCTTTCTTCGGGCTTTCTTTCCCCTTTCTTTGGGCTTTCTTTGGGCTTTCTTTGGGCTTTCTTTCCCCTTTCTTTGGGCTTTCTTTCCCATTTCTTTGGGCTTTCTTTCCCCTTTCTTTGGGATTTCTTTCCCCTTTCTTTGGGCTTTCTTTCCCCTTTCTTTGGGCTTTCTTTCCCCTTTCTTTCCCCTTTCTTTGGGCTTTCTTTGGGCTTTCTTTGGGCTTTCTTTCCCCTTTCTTTGGGCTTTCTTTCCCCTTTCGTGGGGCTTTCTTTGGGCTTTCTTTGGGCTTTCTTTCCCCTTTCTTTGGGCTTTCTTTCCCCTTTCTTTGGGCTTTCTTTGGGCTTTCTTTGGGCTTTCTTTCCCCTTTCTTTGGGCTTTCTTTCCCCTTTCTTTGGGCTTTCTTTCCCCTTTCTTTGGGCTTTCTTTCCCCTTTCTTTGGGCTTTCTTTGGGATTTCTTTGGGCTTTCTTTCCCCTTTCTTTGGGCTTTCTTTGGGCTTTCTTTGGGCTTTCTTTGGTCTTTCTTTGGGCTTTCCTTCCCCTTTCTTTGGGCATTCTTTGGGCTTTCTTTGGGCTTTCTTTGGGCTTTCTTTGGGATTCTTTCCCCTTTCTTTGGGCTTTCTTTGGGCTTTCTTTCCCCTTTCTTTGGGCTTTCTTTCCCCTTTCTTTGGGCTTTCTTTGGGCTTTCTTTGAGCTTCCTTTTGGCTTACTTTGGGCTTTCTTTGGGCTTTCTTTCGGCTTTCTTTGGGCTTTCTTTCCCCTTTCTTTGGGCTTTCTTTCCCCTTTCTTTTGGCTTTCATTGGGCTTTCTTTGGGCTTTCTTTCCCCTTTCTTTGGGCATTCTTTGTGCTTTCTTTCCCCTTTCTTTGGGCTTTCTTTTGGCTTTCTTTCTCCTTTCTTTGGGGATTCTTTGGGCTTTCTTTCCCCTTTCTTTGGGCTTTCTTTGGGCTTTCTTTCCCCTTTCTTTGGGCTTTCTTTCCCCTTTCTTTGAACTTTCTTTGGGCTTTCTTTCCCCTTTCTTTGGGCTTTCTTTGGGCTATCTTCCCCTTTCTTTCCCCTTTCTTTGGGCTTTCTTTGGGCTTTCTTTCCCCTTTCTTTGGGCTTTCTTTGGGCTTTCTTTGGGCTTTCTTTGGGCTTTATTTCCCCTTTCTTTGGGCTTTCTTTCCCCTTTCTTTGGGCTTTCTATCCCCTTTTTTTGGGCTTTCTTTCCCCTTTCTTCGGGCTTTCTTTCCCCTTTCTTTGGGCTTTCTTTGGGCTTTCTTTGGGCTTTCTTTCCCCTTTCTTTGGGCTTTCTTTCCCATTTCTTTGGGCTTTCTTTCCCCTTTCTTTGGGATTTCTTTCCCCTTTCTTTGGGCTTTCTTTCCCCTTTCTTTGGGCTTTCTTTCCCCTTTCTTTCCCCTTTCTTTGGGCTTTCTTTGGGCTTTCTTTGGGCTTTCTTTGGGCTTTCTTTCCCCTTTCTTTGGGCTTTCTTTCCCCTTTCGTGGGGCTTTCTTTGGGCTTTCTTTGGGCTTTCTTTCCCCTTTCTTTGGGCTTTCTTTCCCCTTTCTTTGGGCTTTCTTTGGGCTTTCTTTGGGCTTTCTTTGGGCTTTCTTTCCCCTTTCTTTGGGCTTTCTTTCCCCTTTCTTTGGGCTTTCTTTCCCCTTTCTTTGGGCTTTCTTTCCCCTTTCTTTGGGCTTTCTTTGGGATTTCTTTGGGCTTTCTTTCCCCTTTCTTTGGGCTTTCTTTGGGCTTTCTTTGGGCTTTCTTTGGGCTTTCTTTGGGCTTTCCTTCCCCTTTCTTTGGGCTTTCTTTGGGCTTTCTTTGGGCTTTCTTTGGGATTCTTTCCCCTTTCTTTGGGCTTTCTTTGGGCTTTCTTTCCCCTTTCTTTGGGCTTTCTTTCCCCTTTCTTTGGGCTTTCTTTGGGCTTTCTTTGAGCTTCCTTTGGGCTTACTTTGGGCTTTCTTTGGGCTTTCTTTCGGCTTTCTTTGGGCTTTCTTTCCCCTTTCTTTGGGCTTTCTTTCCCCTTTCTTTTGGCTTTCATTGGGCTTTCTTTGGGCTTTCTTTCCCCTTTCTTTGGGCATTCTTAGGGCTTTCTTTCCCCTTTCTTTGGGCTTTCTTTGTGCTTTCTTTCCCCTTTCTTTGGGCTTTCTTTTGGCTTTCTTTCCCCTTTCTTTGGGGATTCTTTGGGCTTTCTTTCCCCTTTCTTTGGGCTTTCTTTGGGCTTTCTTTCCCCTTTCTTTGGGCTTTCTTTCCCCTTTCTTTGAACTTTCTTTGGGCTTTCTTTCCCCTTTCTTTGGGCTTTCTTTGGGCTTTCTTTGGGCTTTCTTTGGGCTTTATTTCCCCTTTCTTTGGGCTTTCTTTCCCCTTTCTTTGGGCTTTCTATCCCCTTTTTTTGGGCATTCTTTCCCCTTTCTTTGGGATTTCTTTCCCCTTTCTTTGGGCTTTCTTTGGGCTTTCTTTGGGCTTTCTTTCCCCTTTCTTTCCCCTTTCTTTGGGCTTTCTTTGGGCTTTCTTTGGGCTTTCTTTGGGCTTTCTTTCCCCTTTCTTTGGGCTTTCTTTCCCCTTTCGTGGGGCTTTCTTTGGGCTTTCTTTGGGCTTTCTTTCCCCTTTCTTTGGGCTTTCTTTCCCCTTTCTTTGGGCTTTCTTTGGGCTTTCCTTGGGCTTCCTTTGGGCTTTCTTTGGGCTTTCTTTGGAATTTCTTTGGGCTTTCTTTCCCCTTTCTTTGGGCTTTCTTTCCCCTTTCGTGGGGCTTTCTTTGGGCTTTCTTTGGGCTTTCTTTCCCCTTTCTTTGGGCTTTCTTTCCCCTTTCTTTGGGCTTTCTTTGGGCTTTCTTTGGGCTTTCTTTCCCCTTTCTTTGGGCTTTCTTTGGGCTTTCTTTGGGCTTTCTTTGGGCTTTCTTTGGGCTTTATATGGGCTTTCTCTGGGCTTTCTTTGGGCTTTCTTTGGGCTTTCTCTGGGCTTTCTTTGGGCTTTCTTTGGGCTTTCTTTGGGCTTCTTTCCCCTTTCTTTGGGCTTTCTTTGGGCTTTCTTTCCCCTTTCTTTGGGCTTTCTTTCCCCTTTCTTTGGGCTTTCTTTGGGCTTTCTTTGGGCTTTCTTTGGGCTTTCTTTCCCCTTCCTTTGGGCTTTCTTTGGGCTTTCTTTCGGCTTTCTTTGGGCTTTCTTTCCCCTTTCTTTGGGCTTTCTTTCCCCTTTCTTTGGGCTTTCTTTTCACTTTCTTTCCCCTTTCTTTAGGCTTTCTTTGGGCTTTCTTTGGGCTTTCTTTCCCCTTTCTTTGGGCTTTCTTTCCCCTTTCTTTGGGCTTTCTTTGGGCTTTCTTTGGGCTTTCTTTCCCCTTTCTTTGGGCATTCTTTGGGCTTTCTTTCCCATTTCTTTGGGCTTTTTTTGGGCTGTCTTTGGGCTTTCTTTCCCCTTTCTTTGGGCTTTCTTTGAGCTTTCTTTCCCCTTTCTTTGGGCTTTCTTTGGGCTTTCTTTGAGCATCCTTTGGACTTACTTTAGGCTTTCTTTGGGCTTTCTTTCGGTTTTCTTTTGGCTTTCATTGGGCTTTCTTTGGGCTTTCTTTCCCCTTTCTTTGGGCATTCTTTGGGCTTTCTTTCCCCTTTCTTTGGGCTTTCTTTGGGCTTTCTTTGTGCTTTCTTTCCCCTTTCTTTGGGCTTTCTTTTGGCTTTCTTTCCCCTTTCTTTAGGCTTTCTTTGGGCTTTCTTTGGGCATTCTTTCCCCTTTCTTTGTGCTTTCTTTCCCCTTTCTTTGGACTTTCTTTGGGCTTTCTTTCCCCTTTCTTTGGGCTTTCTTTGGGCTATCTTCCCCTTTCTTTCCCCTTTCTTTGGGCTTTCTTTGGGCTTTCTTTCCCCTTTCTTTGGGCTTTCTTTGGGCTTTCTTTGGGCTTTCTTTGGGCTTTATTTCCCCTTTCTTTGGGCTTTCTTTCCCCTTTCTTTGGGCTTTCTATCCCCTTTCTTTGGGCTTTCTTTCCCCTTTCTTCGGGCTTTCTTTCCCCTTTCTTTGGGCTTTCTTTGGGCTTTCTTTGGGCTTTCTTTCCCCTTTTTGGGGCTTTCTTTCCCATTTCTTTGGGCTTTCTTTCCCCTTTCTTTGGGATTTCTTTCCCCTTTCTTTGGGCTTTCTTTCCCCTTTCTTTGGGCTTTCTTTCCCCTTTCTTTCCCCTTTCTTTGGGCTTTCCTTGGGCTTTCTTTGGGCTTTCTTTGGGCTTTCTTTCCCCTTTCTTTGGGCTTTCTTTGGGCTTTCTTTGGGCTTTCCTTGGGCTTCCTTTGGGCTTTCTTTGGGCTTTCTTTCCCCTTTCTTTGGGATTTCTTTGGGCTTTCTTTCCCCTTTCTTTGGGCTTTCTTTCCCCTTTCGTGGGGCTTTCTTTGGGCTTTCTTTGGGCTTTCTTTCCCCTTTCTTTGGGCTTTCTTTCCCCTTTCTTTGGGCTTTCTTTGGGCTTTCTTTGGGCTTTCTTTGGGCTTTCCTTCCCCTTTCTTTCGTCTTTCTTTGGGCTTTCTTTGGGCTTTCTTTGGGCTTTATATGGGCTTTCTCTGGGCTTTCTTTGGGCTTTCTTTGTGCTTTCTCTGGGCTTCTTTCCCCTTTCTTTGGGCTTTCTTTCGGCTTTCTTTCCCCTTTCTTTGGGCTTTCTTTCCCCTTTCTTTGGGCTTTCTTTGGGCTTTCTTTGGGCTTTCTTTCCCCTTTCTTTGGGCATTCTTTGGGCTTTCTTTCCCCTTTCTTTGGGCTTTCTTTGGGCTTTCTTTGGGCTTTCTTTCCCCTTTCTTTGGGCTTTCTATTCACTTTCTTTCCCCTTTCTTTAGGCTTTCTTTGGTCTTTCTTTGGGCTTTCTTTTCCCTTTCTTTGGGCTTTCTTTCCCCTTTCTTTGGGATTTCTTTCCCCTTTCTTTGGGCTTTCTTTCCCCTTTCTTTGGGCTTTCTTTCCCCTTTCTTTCCCCTTTCTTTGGGCTTTCTTTGGGCTTTCTTTGGGCTTTCTTTGGGCTTTCTTTCCCCTTTCTTTGGGCTTTCTTTCCCCTTTCGTGGGGCTTTCTTTGGGCTTTCTTTGGGCTTTCTTTCCCCTTTCTTTGGGCTTTCTTTCCCCTTTCTTTGGGCTTTCTTTGGGCTTTCTTTGGGCTTTCTTTGGGCTTTCTTTGGGCTTTCTTTTCCCTTTCTTTGGGCTTTCTTTCCCCTTTTTTTGGGCTTTCTTTCCCCTTTCTTTGGGCTTTCTTTGGGATTTCTTTGGGCTTTCTTTCCCCTTTCTTTGGGCTTTCTTTGGGCTTTCTTTGGGCTTTCTTTGGGCTTTCTTTGGGCTTTCTTTGGGCTTTCTTTGGGCTTTCCTTCCCCTTTCTTTGGGCTTTCTTTGGGCTTTCTTTGGGCTTTCTTTGGGCTTTCTTTGGGATTCTTTCCCCTTTCTTTGGGCTTTCTTTGGGCTTTCTTTCCCCTTTCTTTGGGCTTTCTTTCCCCTTTCTTTGGGCTTTCTTTGGGCTTTCTTTGAGCTTCCTTTGGGCTTACTTTGGGCTTTCTTTGGGCTTTCTTTCGGCTTTCTTTGGGCTTTCTTTCCCCTTTCTTTGGGCTTTCTTTCCCCTTTCTTTTGGCTTTCATTGGGCTTTCTTTGGGCTTTCTTTCCCCTTTCTTTGGGCATTCTTTGGGCTTTCTTTCCCCTTTCTTTGGGCTTTCTTTGTGCTTTCTTTCCCCTTTCTTTGGGCTTTCTTTTGGCTTTCTTTCCCCTTTCTTTGGGGATTCTTTGGGCTTTCTTTCCCCTTTCTTTGGGCTTTCTTTGGGCTTTCTTTCCCCTTTCTTTGGGCTTTCTTTCCCCTTTCTTTGAACTTTCTTTGGGCTTTCTTTCCCCTTTCTTTGGGCTTTCTTTGGGCTATCTTCCCCTTTCTTTCCCCTTTCTTTGGGCTTTCTTTGGGCTTTCTTTCCCCTTTCTTTGGGCTTTCTTTGGGCTTTCTTTGGGCTTTCTTTGGGCTTTATTTCCCCTTTCTTTGGGCTTTCTTTCCCCTTTCTTTGGGCTTTCTATCCCCTTTTTTTGGGCTTTCTTTCCCCTTTCTTTGGGATTTCTTTCCCCTTTCTTTGGGCTTTCTTTCCCCTTTCTTTGGGCTTTCTTTCCCCTTTCTTTCCCCTTTCTTTGGGCTTTCTTTGGGCTTTCTTTGGGCTTTCTTTGGGCTTTCTTTCCCCTTTCTTTGGGCTTTCTATTCACTTTCTTTCCCCTTTCTTTAGGCTTTCTTTGGGCTTTCTTTGGGCTTTCTTTTCCCTTTCTTTGGTCTTTCTTTCCCCTTTCTTTGGACTTTCTTTGGGCTTTCTTTCCCATTTCTTTGGGCTTTCTTTGGGCTTTCTTTGGGCTTTCTTTGGGCTTTCTTTGGGCTTTCTTTGGGCTTTTTTTGCGCTTTCTTTGGGCTTTCTTTCCCCTTCCTTTGGGCTTTCTTTGGGCTTTCTTTCGGCTTTCTTTGGGCTTTCTTTCCCCTTTCTTTGGGCTTTCTTTCCCCTTTATTTGGGCTTTCCTTGGGCTTTCTTTGGGGTTTCTTTCCCCTTTCTTTGGGCTTTCTTTCCCCTTTATTTGGGCTTTCTTTGGGCTTTCTTTGGGCTTTCTCTGGGCTTTCTTTGGGCTTTCTTTGGGCTTCTTTCCCCTTTCTTTGGGCTTTCTTTGGGCTTTCTTTCCCCTTTCTTTGGGCTTTCTTTCCCCTTTCTTTGGGCTTTCTTTGGGCTTTCTTTGGGCTTTCTTTGGGCTTTCTTTCCCCTTTCTTTGGGCATTCTTTGGGCTTTCTTTCCCCTTTCTTTGGGCTTTCTTTCCCCTTTCTTTGGGCTTTCTTTCCCCTTTCTTTGGGCTTTCTTTTCACTTTCTTTCCCCTTTCTTTAGGCTTTCTTTGGGCTTTCTTTGGGCTTTCTTTCCCCTTTCTTTGGGCTTTCCTTCCCCTTTCTTTGGGCTTTCTTTGGGCTTTCTTTGGGCTTTCTTTGGGCTTTCTTTCCCCTTTCTTTGGGCATTCTTTGGGCTTTCTTTCCCATTTCTTTGGGCTTTTTTTGGGCTGTCTTTGGGCTTTCTTTCCCCTTTCTTTGGGCTTTCTTTGAGCTTTCTTTCCCCTTTCTTTGGGCTTTCTTTGGGCTTTCTTTGAGCATCCTTTGGACTTACTTTAGGCTTTCTTTGGGCTTTCTTTCGGCTTTCTTTTGGCTTTCATTGGGCTTTCCTTGGTCTTTCTTTCCCCTTTCTTTGGGCATTCTTTGGGCTTTCTTTCCCCTTTCTTTGGGCTTTCTTTGGGCTTTCTTTGTGCTTTCTTTCCCCTTTCTTTGGGCTTTCTTTTGGCTTTCTTTCCCCTTTCTTTAGGCTTTCTTTGGGCTTTCTTTGGGCTTTCTTTCCCCTTTCTTTGGGCTTTCTTTCCCCTTTCTTTGGAATTTCTTTGGGCTTTCTTTCCCCTTTCTTTGGGCTTTCTTTGGGCTATCTTCCCCTTTCTTTCCCCTTTCTTTGGGCTTTCTTTGGGCTTTCTTTCCCCTTTCTTTGGGCTTTCTTTGGGCTTTCTTTGGGCTTTCTTTGGGCTTTATTTCCCCTTTCTTTGGGCTTTCTTTCCCCTTTCTTTGGGCTTTCTATCCCCTTTCTTTGGGCTTTCTTTCCCCTTTCTTCGGGCTTTCTTTCCCCTTTCTTTGGGCTTTCTTTGGGCTTTCTTTGGGCTTTCTTTCCCCTTTTTGGGGTTTCTTTCCCATTTCTTTGGGCTTTCTTTCCCCTTTCTTTGGGATTTCTTTCCCCTTTCTTTGGGCTTTCTTTCCCCTTTCTTTGGGCTTTCTTTCCCCTTTCTTTCCCCTTCCTTTGGGCTTTCCTTGGGCTTTCTTTGGGCTTTCTTTGGGCTTTCTTTCCCCTTTCTTTGGGCTTTCTTTGGGCTTTCTTTGGGCTTTCCTTGGGCTTCCTTTGGGCTTTCTTTGGGCTTTCTTTCCCCTTTCTTTGGGATTTCTTTGGGCTTTCTTTCCCCTTTCTTTGGGCTTTCTTTCCCCTTTCGTGGGGCTTTCTTTGGGCTTTCTTTGGGCTTTCTTTCCCCTTTCTTTGGGCTTTCTTTCCCCTTTCTTTGGGCTTTCTTTGGGCTTTCTTTGGGCTTTCTTTGGGCTTTCCTTCCCCTTTCTTTCGTCTTTCTTTGGGCTTTCTTTGGGCTTTCTTTGGGCTTTATATGGGCTTTCTCTGGGCTTTCTTTGGGCTTTCTTTGTGCTTTCTCTGGGCTTCTTTCCACTTTCTTTGGGCTTTCTTTCGGCTTTCTTTCCCCTTTCTTTGGGCTTTCTTTCCCCTTTCTTTGGGCTTTCTTTGGGCTTTCTTTGGGCTTTCTTTCCCCTTTCTTTGGGCATTCTTTGGGCTTTCTTTCCCCTTTCTTTGGGCTTTCTTTGGGCTTTCTTTGGGCTTTCTTTCCCCTTTCTTTGGGCTTTCTATTCACTTTCTTTCCCCTTTCTTTAGGCTTTCTTTGGGCTTTCTTTGGGCTTTCTTTTCCCTTTCTTTGGGCTTTCTTTCCCCTTTCTTTGGACTTTCTTTGGGCTTTCATTCCCCTTTCTTTGGGCTTTCTTTGGGCTATCTTCCCCTTTCTTTCCCATTTCTTTGGGCTTTCTTTGGGCTTTCTTTGGGCTTTCTTTGGGCTTTCTTTGGGCTTTCTTTGGGCTTGGGCTTTCTTTCCCCTTTCTTTGGGCTTTCTTTCCCCTTTCTTTGGGCTTTCCTTGGGCTTTCTTTGGGGTTTCTTTCCACTTTCTTTAGGCTTTCTTTGGGGCTTTCTTTGGGCTTTCTTTCCCCTTTCTTTGGGCTTTCTTTCCCCTTTCTTTGGACTTTCTTTGGGGCTTTCTTTCCCCTTTCTTTGGGCTTTCTTTGGGCTTTCTTTGGGCTATCTTCCCCTTTCTTTCCCCTTTCTTTGGGCTTTCTTTGGGCTTTCTTTCCCCTTTCTTTGGGCTTTCTTTCCCCTTTCTTTGACTTTCTTTGGGCTTTCTTTCCCCTTTCTTGGGCTTTCTTTGGGCTTTCTTTGGGCTATCTTCCCCTTTCTTTCCCCTTTCTTTGGGCTTTCTTTGGGCTTTCTTTCCCCTTTCTTTGGGCTTTCTTTCCCCTTTCTTTGGGCTTTCTTTGGCTTTCTTTCCCCCTTTCTTTGGGCTTTCTTTCCCCTTTCTTTGGGCTTTCTTTCCCCTTTCTTTGGGCTTTCTTTCCCCTTTCTTTGGGCTTTCTTTGGGATTTCTTTGGGCTTTCTTTCCCCTTTCTTTGGGCTTTCTTTCCCCTTTCTTTTGGCTTTCATTGGCTTTCTTTGGGCTTTCTTTCCCCTTTCTTTGGGCATTCTTTGGGCTTTCTTTCCCCTTTCTTTGGGCTTTCTTTGGGCTTTCTTTGGGCTTTCTTTGGGCTTTCCTTCCCCTTTCTTTCGTCTTTCTTTGGGCTTTCTTTGGGCTTTCTTTGGGCTTTATATGGGCTTTCTCTGGGCTTTCTTTGGGCTTTCTTTGTGCTTTCTCTGGGCTTCTTTCCCTTTCTTTGGGCTTTCTTTCGGCTTTCTTTCCCCTTTCTTTGGGCTTTCTTCCCCTTTCTTTGGGCTTTCTTTGGGCTTTCTTTGGGCTTTCTTTCCCCTTTCTTTGGGCATTCTTTGGGCTTTCTTTCCCCTTTCTTTGGGCTTTCTTTGGGCTTTCTTTGGGCTTTCTTTCCCCTTTCTTTGGGCTTTCTATTCACTTTCTTTCCCCTTTCTTTAGGCTTTCTTTGGGCTTTCTTTGGGCTTTCTTTTCCCTTTCTTTGGGCTTTCTTTCCCCTTTCTTTGGACTTTCTTTGGGCTTTCTTTCCCATTTCTTTGGGCTTTCTTTGGGCTTTCTTTGGGCTTTCTTTGGGCTTTCTTTGGGCTTTCTTTGGGCTTTTTTTTGCGCTTTCTTTGGGCTTTCTTTCCCCTTCCTTTGGGCTTTCTTTGGGCTTTCTTTCGGCTTTCTTTGGGCTTTCTTTTCCCCTTTCTTTGGGCTTTCTTTCCCCTTTATTTGGGCTTTCCTTGGGCTTTCTTTGGGGGTTTCTTTCCCCTTTCTTTGGGCTTTCTTTCCCCTTTATTTGGGCTTTCTTTGGGCTTTCTTTGGGCTTTCTCTGGGCTTTCTTTGGGCTTTCTTTGGGCTTCTTTCCCCTTTCTTTGGGCTTTCTTTGGGCTTTCTTTCCCCTTTCTTTGGGCTTTCTTTCCCCCTTTCTTTGGGCTTTCTTTGGGCTTTCTTTGGGCTTTCTTTGGGCTTTCTTTCCCCTTTCTTTGGGCATTCTTTGGGCTTTCTTTCCCCTTTCTTTGGGCTTCTTGCTTTTTTTTGTCTTTTTCCCCTTTTTTTTTTTTGGCTTTTTTGTTTTTTCCTTGTTCGCCTTCCTTCTTCCCTTCCCTTCTTCTCTTCTTTCTTTCCCCTTTCTTTGCGGCTTTTCTTTTCTTTTTTTTTCTTTTTTTCTTTCCCCCTTTCTTTGGGGCTTCTTCCTTCTTGCTTTCACTTTCTTTCCCTTTCTTTAGGCTTTCTTTGGGCTTTCTTTGGGCTTTCTTTCCCCTTTCTTTGGGCTTTCCTTCCCCTTTCTTTGGGCTTTCTTTGGGCTTTCTTTGGGCTTTCTTTGGGCTTTCTTTCCCCTTTCTTTGGGCATTCTTTGGGCTTTCTTTCCCATTTCTTTGGCTTTTTTTGGGCTGTCTTTGGGCTTTCTTTCCCCTTTCTTTGGGCTTTCTTTGAGCTTTCTTTCCCCCTTTCTTTGGGCTTTCTTTGGGCTTTCTTTGAGCATCCTTTGGACTTACTTTAGGCTTTCTTTGGGCTTTCTTTCGGCTTTCTTTTGGCTTTCATTGGGCTTTCCTTGGGCTTTCTTTCCCCTTTCTTTGGGCATTCTTTGGGCTTTCTTTCCCTTTCTTTGGGCTTTCTTTGGGCTTTCTTTGTGCTTTCTTTCCCCTTTCTTTGGGCTTTCTTTTGGCTTTCTTTCCCCTTTCTTTAGGCTTTCTTTGGGCTTTCTTTGGGCTTTCTTTCCCCTTTCTTTGGGCTTTCTTTCCCCTTTCTTTGGAATTTCTTTGGGCTTTCTTTCCCCTTTCTTGGGCTTTCTTTGGGCTATCTTCCCCTTTCTTTCCCCTTTCTTTGGGCTTTCTTTGGGCTTTCTTTCCCCTTTCTTTGGGCTTTCTTTGGGGCTTTCTTTGGGCTTTCTTTGGGCTTTATTTCCCCTTTCTTTGGCTTTCTTTCCCCTTTCTTTGGGCTTTCTATCCCCTTTCTTTGGGCTTTCTTTCCCCTTTCTCGGGCTTTCTTTCCCCTTTCTTTGGCTTTCTTTGGGCTTTCTTTGGGCTTTCTTTCCCCTTTTTGGGGTTTCTTTCCCATTTCTTTGGGGCTTTCTTTCCCCTTTCTTTGGGATTTCTTTCCCCTTTCTTTGGGCTTTCTTTCCCCTTTCTTTGGGCTTTCTTTCCCCTTTCTTTCCCCTTCCTTTGGGCTTTCCTTGGGCTTTCTTTGGGCTTTCTTTGGGCTTTCTTTCCCCTTTCTTTGGGCTTTCTTTGGGCTTTCTTTGGGCTTTCCTTGGGCTTCCTTTGGGCTTTCTTTGGGCTTTCTTTCCCCTTTCTTGGGATTTCTTTGGGCTTTCTTTCCCCTTTCTTTGGGCTTTCTTTCCCCTTTCGTGGGGCTTTCTTTGGGCTTTCTTTGGGCTTTCTTTCCCCTTTCTTTGGGCTTTCTTTCCCCTTTCTTTGGGCTTTCTTTGGGCTTTCTTTGGGCTTTCTTTGGGCTTTCCTTCCCCTTTCTTTCGTCTTTCTTTGGGCTTTCTTTGGGCTTTCTTTGGGCTTTATATGGGCTTTCTCTGGCTTTCTTTGGGCTTTCTTTGTGCTTCTCTGGGCTTCTTTCCACTTTCTTTGGGCTTTCTTTCGGCTTTCTTTCCCCTTTCTTTGGGCTTTCTTTCCCCTTTCTTTGGGCTTTCTTTGGGCTTTCTTTGGGCTTTCTTTCCCCTTTCTTTGGGCATTCTTTGGGCTTTCTTTCCCCTTTCTTTGGGCTTTCTTTGGGCTTTCTTTGGGCTTTCTTTCCCCTTTCTTTGGGCTTTCTATTCACTTTCTTTCCCCTTTCTTTAGGCTTTCTTTGGGCTTTCTTTGGGCTTTCTTTTCCCTTTCTTTGGGCTTTCTTTCCCCTTTCTTTGGACTTTCTTTGGGCTTTCATTCCCCTTTCTTTGGGCTTTCTTTGGGCTATCTTCCCCTTTCTTTCCCATTTCTTTGGGCTTTCTTTGGGCTTTCTTTGGGCTTTCTTTGGGCTTTCTTTGGGCTTTCTTTGGGCTTTCTTTGGGCTTTCTTTGGGCTTTTTTTGCGCTTTCTTTGGGCTTTCTTCCCCTTCCTTTGGGCTTTCTTTGGGCTGTCTTTCGGCTTTCTTTGGGCTTTCTTTCCCCTTTCTTTGGGCTTTCTTTCCCTTTCTTTGGGCTTTCCTTGGGCTTTCTTTGGGGTTTCTTTCCACTTTCTTTAGGCTTTCTTTGGGCTTTCTTTGGGCTTTCTTTCCCCTTTCTTTGGGCTTTCTTTCCCCTTTCTTTGGACTTTCTTTGGGCTTTCTTTCCCCTTTCTTTGGGCTTTCTTTGGGCTTTCTTTGGGCTATCTTCCCCCTTTCTTTCCCCTTTCTTTGGGCTTTCTTTGGGCTTTCTTTCCCCTTTCTTTGGGCTTTCTTTCCCCTTTCTTTGACTTTCTTTGGGCTTTCTTTCCCCTTTCTTTGGGCTTTCTTTGGGCTTTCTTTGGGCTATCTTCCCCTTTCTTTCCCCTTTCTTTGGGCTTTCTTTGGGCTTTCTTTCCCCTTTCTTTGGCTTTCTTTCCCCTTTCTTTGGACTTTCTTTGGGCTTTCTTTCCCTTTCTTTGGGCTTTCTTTGGGCTTTCTTTGGGCTATCTTCCCCCTTTCTTTCCCCTTTCTTTGGGCTTTCTTTGGGCTTTCTTTCCCCTTTCTTTGGGCTTTCTTTCCCCTTTCTTTGACTTTCTTTGGGCTTTCTTTCCCCTTTCTTTGGGCTTTCTTTGGGCTTTCTTTGGGCTATCTTCCCCTTTCTTTCCCCTTTCTTTGGGCTTTCTTTGGGCTTTCTTTCCCCTTTCTTTGGGCTTTCTTTCCCCTTTCTTTGGGCTTTCTTTGGGCTTTCTTTGGGCTTTCTTTCCCCTTTCTTTGGGCTTTTCTTTCCCCTTTCTTTGGGCTTTCTTTCCCCTTTCTTTGGGCTTTCTTTCCCTTTCTTGGGCTTTCTTTGGGATTTCTTTGGGCTTTCTTTCCCCTTTCTTTGGCTTTCTTTCCCCTTTCTTTTGGCTTTCATTGGGCTTTCTTTGGGCTTTCTTTCCCCTTTCTTTGGGCATTCTTTGGGCTTTCTTTCCCCTTTCTTTGGGCTTTCTTGGGCTTTCTTTGGGCTTTCTTTTGGGCTTTCCTTCCCCTTTCTTTCGTCTTTCTTGGGCTTTCTTTGGGCTTTCTTTGGGCTTTATATGGGCTTTCTCTGGGCTTTCTTTGGGCTTTCTTTGTGCTTTCTCTGGGCTTCTTTCCCCTTTCTTTGGGCTTTCTTACGGCTTTCTTTCCCCTTTTCTTGGGCTTTCTTTCCCCTTTCTTTGGGCTTTCTTTGGGCTTTCTTTGGGCTTTCTTTCCCCTTTCTTTGGGCATTCTTTGGGCTTTCTTTCCCCTTTCTTTGGGCTTTCTTTGGGCTTTCTTTGGGCTTTCTTTCCCCTTTCTTTGGGCTTTCTATTCACTTTCTTTCCCCTTTCTTTAGGCTTTCTTTGGGCTTTCTTTGGGCTTTCTTTTCCCTTTCTTTGGGCTTTCTTTCCCCTTTCTTTGGACTTTCTTTGGGCTTTCTTTCCCATTTCTTTGGGCTTTCTTTGGGCTTTCTTTGGGCTTTCTTTGGGCTTTCTTTGGGCTTTCTTTGGGCTTTTTTTGCGCTTCTTGGCTTTCTTTGGGCTTTCTTGTCTTCCTTTGTCTTCTTGGGCTTTCTTGGCTTTCTTGGCTTTCTTGGCTTTCTTTCCCCTTTCTTTGGGCTTTCTTTCCCCTTTATTTGGGCTTTCCTTGGGCTTTCTTTGGGGTTTCTTTCCCCCTTTCTTTGGGCTTTCTTTCCCCTTTATTTGGGCTTTCTTTGGGCTTTCTTTGGGGCTTTCTCTGGGCTTTCTTTGGGCTTTCTTTGGGCTTCTTTCCCCTTTCTTTGGGCTTTCTTTGGGCTTTCTTTCCCCTTTCTTTGGGCTGTTCTTTCCCCTTTCTTTGGGCTTTCTTTGGGGCTTTCTTTGGGCTTTCTTTCCCCTTTCTTTGGGCATTCTTTGGGCTTTCTTTCCCCTTTCTTTGGGCTTTCTTTCCCCCTTTCTTTGGGGCTTTCTTTCCCCTTTCTTTTGGGCTTTCTTTTCACTTTCTTTCCCCCTTTCTTTAGGCTTTCTTTGGGCTTTCTTTGGGCTTTCTTTCCCCTTTCTTTGGGCTTTCCTTCCCCTTTCTTTGGGCTTTCTTTGGGCTTTCTTTGGGCTTTCTTTGGGCTTTCTTTCCCCTTTCTTTGGGCATTCTTTGGGCTTTCTTTCCCATTTCTTTGGGCTTTTTTTGGGCTGTCTTTGGGCTTTCTTTCCCCTTTCTTTGGGCTTTCTTTGAGCTTTCTTTCCCCTTTCTTTGGGCTTTCTTTGGGCTTTCTTTGAGCATCCTTTGGACTTACTTTAGGCTTTCTTTGGG
The DNA here is from genome assembly GCF_036013475.1 of Columba livia. Taxonomy (NCBI): domain Eukaryota; kingdom Metazoa; phylum Chordata; class Aves; order Columbiformes; family Columbidae; genus Columba; species Columba livia. Next base: position 52,556 of record NW_027043373.1, on the reverse strand, counting down.
CTTTCTTTCGGCTTTCTTTTGGCTTTCATTGGGCTTTCCTTGGGCTTTCTTTCCCCTTTCTTTGGGCATTCTTTGGGCTTTCTTTCCCCTTTCTTGGGCTTTCTTTGGGCTTTCTTTGTGCTTTCTTTCCCCTTTCTTTGGGCTTTCTTTTGGCTTTCTTTCCCCTTTCTTTAGGCTTTCTTTGGGCTTTCTTTGGGCTTTCTTTCCCCTTTCTTTGTGCTTTCTTTCCCCTTTCTTTGGACTTTCTTTGGGCTTTCTTTCCCCTTTCTTTGGGCTTTCTTTGGGCTATCTTCCCCTTTCTTTCCCCCTTTCTTTGGGCTTTCTTTGGGCTTTCTTTCCTCTTTCTTTGGGCTTTCTTTGGGCTTTCTTTGGGCTTTCTTTGGGCTTTATTTCCCCTTTCTTTGGGCTTTCTTTCCCCTTTCTTTGGGCTTTCTATCCCCTTTCTTTGGGCTTTCTTTCCCCTTTCTTCGGGCTTTCTTTCCCCCTTTCTTGGGCTTTCTTTGGGCTTTCTTTGGGCTTTCTTTCCCCTTTTTGGGGTTTCTTTCCCATTTCTTTGGGCTTTCTTTCCCCTTTCTTTGGGATTTCTTTCCCCTTTCTTTGGGCTTTCTTTCCCCTTTCTTTGGGCTTTCTTTCCCCCTTTCTTTCCCCTTCCTTTGGGCTTTCCTTGGGCTTTCTTTGCCCTTTCTTTGGGCTTTCTTTCCCCCTTTCTTTGGGCTTTCTTTGGGCTTTCTTTGGGCTTTCCTTGGGCTTCCTTTGGGCTTTTCTTTGGGCTTTCTTTCCCCCTTTCTTTGGATTTCTTTGGGCTTTCTTTCCCCTTTCTTTGGGCTTTCTTTCCCCTTTCGTGGGGCTTTCTTTGGGCTTTCTTTGGGCTTTCTTTCCCCTTTCTTTGGGCTTTCTTTCCCCTTTCTTTGGGCTTTCTTTGGGCTTTCTTTGGGCTTTCTTTGGGCTTTCCTTCCCCTTTCTTTCGTCTTTCTTTGGGCTTTCTTTGGGCTTTCTTTGGGCTTTATATGGCTTTCTCTGGGCTTTCTTTGGGCTTTCTTTGTGCTTTCTCTGGGCTTCTTTCCACTTTCTTTGGGCTTTCTTTCGGCTTTCTTTCCCCTTTCTTTGGGCTTTCTTTCCCCTTTCTTTGGGCTTTCTTTGGCTTTCTTTGGGCTTTCTTTCCCCTTTCTTTGGGCATTCTTTGGCTTTCTTTCTCCTTTCTTTGGGCTTTCTTTGGGCTTTCTTTGGGCTTTCTTTCCCCTTTCTTTGGGCTTTCTATTCACTTTCTTTCCCCTTTCTTTAGGCTTTCTTTGGGCTTTCTTTGGGCTTTCTTTTCCCTTTCTTTGGGCTTTCTTTCCCCTTTCTTTGGACTTTCTTTGGGCTTTCATTCCCCTTTCTTTGGCTTTCTTTGGGCTATCTTCCCCTTTCTTTCCCATTTCTTTGGGCTTTCTTTGGGCTTTCTTTGGGCTTTCTTTGGCTTTCTTTGGGCTTTCTTTGGGCTTTCTTTGGGCTTTCTTTGGGCTTTTTTTGCGCTTTCTTTGGGCTTTCTTTCCCCTTCCTTGGGCTTTCTTTGGGCTGTCTTTCGGCTTTCTTTGGGCTTTCTTTCCCCTTTCTTTGGGCTTTCTTTCCCCTTTCTTTGGGCTTTCCTTGGGCTTTCTTTGGGGTTTCTTTCCACTTTCTTTAGGCTTTCTTTGGGCTTTCTTTGGGCTTTCTTTCCCCTTTCTTTGGGCTTTCTTTCCCCTTTCTTTGGACTTTCTTTGGGCTTTCTTTCCCCTTTCTTTGGGCTTTCTTTGGGCTTTCTTTGGGCTATCTTCCCCTTTCTTTCCCCTTTCTTTGGGCTTTCTTTGGGCTTTCTTTCCCCTTTCTTTGGGCTTTCTTTCCCCTTTCTTTGACTTTCTTTGGGCTTTCTTTCCCCTTTCTTTGGGCTTTCTTTGGGCTTTCTTTGTGGCTATCTTCCCCTTTCTTTCCCCTTTCTTTGGGCTTTCTTTGGGCTTTCTTTCCCCTTTCTTTGGGCTTTCTTTCCCCTTTCTTTGGGCTTTCTTTGGGCTTTCTTTGGGCTTTCTTTCCCCTTCTTGGGCTTTCTTTCCCCTTTCTTGGGCTTTCTTTCCCCTTTCTTTGGGCTTTCTTTCCCCTTTCTTTGGGCTTTCTTTCCCCTTTCTTTGGGCTTTCTTTGGGATTTCTTTGGGGCTTTCTTTCCCCTTTCTTTGGCTTTCTTTTCCCCTTTCTTTTGGCTTTCATTGGGCTTTCTTGGGCTTTCTTTCCCCTTTCTTTGGGCATTCTTTGGGCTTTCTTTCCCCTTTCTTTGGGGCTTTCTTTGGGCTTTCTTTGGGCTTTCTTTGGGCTTTCCTTCCCCTTTCTTTCGTCTTTCTTTGGGCTTTCTTTGGCTTTCTTTGGGCTTTATTGGGCTTTCTCTGGGCTTTCTTTGGGCTTTCTTTGTGCTTTCTCTGGGCTTCTTTCCCCTTTCTTTGGGCTTTCTTTCGGCTTTCTTTCCCCTTTCTTTGGGCTTTCTTTCCCCTTTCTTTGGGCTTTCTTTGGGCTTTCTTTGGGCTTTCTTTCCCCTTTCTTTGGGCATTCTTTGGGCTTTCTTTCCCCTTTCTTTGGGCTTTCTTTGGGCTTTCTTTGGGCTTTCTTTCCCCTTTCTTTGGGCTTTCTATTCACTTTCTTTCCCCTTTCTTTAGGCTTTCTTTGGTGCTTTCTTTGGGCTTTCTTTTCCCTTTCTTTGGGCTTTCTTTCCCCTTTCTTTGGACTTTCTTTGGCTTTCTTTCCCATTTCTTTGGGCTTTCTTTGGGCTTTCTTTGGGCTTTCTTTGGGCTTTCTTTGGGCTTTCTTTGGGCTTTTTTTGCGCTTTCTTTGGGCTTTCTTTCCCCTTCCTTTGGGCTTTCTTTGGGCTTTCTTTCGGCTTTCTTTGGGCTTTCTTTCCCCTTTCTTTGGCTTTCTTTCCCCTTTATTTGGGCTTTCCTTGGGCTTTCTTTGGGGTTTCTTTCCCCTTTCTTTAGGGCTTTCTTTGGGCTTTCTTTCCCCTTTCTTTGGGCTTTCTTTCCCCTTTCTTTGGACTTTCTTTGGGCTTTCTTTCCCCTTTCTTTGGGCTTTCTTTGGGCTTTCTTTGGGCTATCTTCCCCTTTCTTTCCCCTTTCTTTGGGCTTTCTTTGGGCTTTCTTTCCCACTTTCTTTGGGCTTTCTTTCCCCTTTCTTTGGGCTTTCTTTGGGCTTTCTTTGGGCATTCTTTGGGCTTTCTTTCCCCTTTCTTTGGGCTTTCTTTCCCCTTCTTTGGGCTTTCTTTCCCCTTTCTTTGCGCTTTCTTTCCCCTTTCTTCGGGCTTTCTTTGGGATTTCTTTGGGCTTTCTTTCCCCTTTCTTTGGGCTTTCTTTGGGCTTTCTTTGGGCTTTCTTTGGGCTTTCTTTGGGCTTTCTTTGGGCTTTCCTTCCCCTTTCTTTGGGCTTTCTTTGGGCTTTCTTTGGGCTTTCTTTGGGATTCTTTCCCCTTTCTTTGGGCTTTCTTTGGGCTATCTTCCCCTTTCTTTCCCCTTTCTTTGGGCTTTCTTTGGGCTTTCTTTCCCCTTTCTTTAGGCTTTCTTTTGGGCTTTCTTTGGGCTTTCTTTGGGCTTTCTTTCCCCTTTCTTTTGGCTTTCATTGGGCTTTCTTTGGGCTTTCTTTCCCCTTTCTTTGGGCATTCTTTGGGCTTTCTTTCCCCCTTTCTTTGGGCTTTCTTTGTGCTTTCTTTCCCCTTTCTTTGGGCTTTCTTTTGGCTTTCTTTCCCCTTTCTTTGGGGATTCTTTGGGCTTTCTTTCCCCTTTCTTTGGGCTTTCTTTGGGCTTTCTTCCCCTTTCTTTGGGCTTTCTTTCCCCTTTCTTTGAACTTTCTTTGGGCTTTCTTTCCCCTTTCTTTGGGCTTTCTTTGGGCTATCTTCCCTTTCTTTCCCCTTTCTTTGGGCTTTCTTTGGGCTTTCTTTCCCATTTCTTTGGACTTTCTTTGGGCTTTCTTTGGGCTTCTTTGGGCTTTATTTCCCCTTTCTTTGGGCTTTCTTTCCCCTTTCTTGGCTTTCTTTCCCCTTTCTTCGGGCCCTCTTTCCCCTTTCTTTGGGCTTTCTTTCCCCTTTCTTTGGGCTTTCTTTCCCCTTTCTTTGGGCTTTCTTTCCCCCTTTCTTTGGGCTTTCTTTCCCCTTTTTTTGGCTTTCTTTGGGCTTTCTTTGGGCTTTCTTTCGGCTTTCCTTCCCCTTTCTTTGGGCTTTCTTTGGGCTTTCTTTGGGCTTTCTTTGGGCTTTCTATGGGCTTTCTCTGGGCTTTCTTTGGGCTTTCTTTGGCTTTCTTTGGGCTTCTTTACCTTTCTTTGGCTTTCTTTGGGCTTTCTTTCCCCTTTCTTTGGGCTTTCTTTCCCATTTCTTTGGGCTTTCTTTGGGCTTTCTTTGGGCTTTCTTTGGGCTTTCTTTGGGCTTTCTTTCCCCTTTCTTTGGGCATTCTTTGGGCTTTCTTTCCCCTTTCTTTGGGCTTTCTTTGGGCTGTCTTTGGGCTTTCTTTCCCCTTTCTTGGGCTTTCTTTGGGCTTTCTTTCCCCTTTCTTTGGGCTTTCTTTGGGCTTTCTTTGGGTTTTCTTTGGGCTTTTTTTGGGCTTTCTTGGGGCTTTCTTTCCCCTTCCCTTTGGGCTTTCTTTGGGCTTTCTTTCGGCTTTCTTTGGGCTTTCTTTCCCTTTCTTTGGGCTTTCTTTCCCCTTTCTTTGGGCTTTTTTGGGCTTTCTTTGAGCTTCCTTTGGACTTACTTTAGGCTTTCTTTGGGCTTTCTTTCGGCTTTCTTTGGGCTTTCTTTCCCCTTTCTTTGGGCTTTCTTTCCCCTTTCTTTTGGCTTTCATTGGGGTTTCTTTGGGCTTTCTTTCCCCTTTCTTTGGGCATTCTTTGGGCTTTCTTTCCCCTTTCCTTGGGCTTTCTTTGGGCTTTCTTTGTGCTTTCTTTCCCCTTTCTTTGGGCTTTCTTTGGCTTTCTTTCCCCTTTCTTTAGGCTTTCTTTGGGTTTTCTTTGGGCTTTCTTTCCCCTTTCTTGGGCTTTCTTTCCCCTTTCTTTGGACTTTCTTTGGGCTTTCTTTCCCCTTTCTTTGGGCTTTTCTTTGGGCTATCTTCCCCTTTCTTTCCCCTTTCTTTGGGCTTTCTTGGGCTTTCTTTCCCATTTCTTTGGACTTTCTTTGGCTTTCTTTGGCCTTTCTTTGGGCTTTATTTCCCCTTTCTTTGGGGCTTTCTTTCCCCTTTCTTTGGGCTTTCTATCCCCTTTCTTTGGGCTTTCTTTCCCCCTTTCTTGGGGCTTTCTTTCCCCTTTCTTTGGGCTTTCTTTGGGCTTTCTTTTCCCCTTTCTTTAGGCTTTCTTTCCCATTTCTTTGGGCTTTCTTTCCCTTTTCTTTGGGATTTCTTTCCCCTTTCTTTGGGCTTTCTTTCCCCTTTCTTTGGGCTTTCCTTACCCTTTCTTTCCCCTTTCTTTCCCCTTTCTTTGGGCTTTCTTTGGGCTTTCTTTGGGCTTTCTTTGGGCTTTCTTTCCCCTTTCTTTGGGCTTTCTTTGGGCTTTCTTTGGGCTTTCCTTGGGCTTCCTTTGGCTTTCTTTGGGCTTTCTTTGGGCTTTCTTTGGGCTTTCTTTGGAATTTTCTTTGGGCTTTCTTTCCCCTTTCTTGGGCTTTCTTTCCCCTTTCGTGGGGCTTTCTTTGGGCTTTCTTTGGGCTTTCTTTCCCCTTTCTTTGGGCTTTCTTTCCCCTTTCTTTGGGCTTTCTTTGGGCTTTCTTTCCCCTTTCTTTGGACTTTCTTTGGGCTTTCTTTCCCCTTTCTTTGGGCTTTTCTTTGGGCTATCTTCCCCTTTCTTTCCCCTTTCTTTGTGCTTTCTTTGGGCTTTCTTTCCCCTTTCTTTGGGCTTTCTTTGGGCTTTCTTTGGGCTTTCTTTGGGCTTTCTTTCCCCTTTCTTGGGCTTTCTTTCACCTTTCTTTGGGCTTTCTTTCCCCTTTCTTTGGGCTTTCTTTCCCCTTTCTTTGGGCTTTCTTTCCCCTTTCTTTGGGCTTTCTTTCCCCTTTTTTTGGCTTTCTTTGGGCTTTCTTTGGGCTTTCTTTGGGCTTTCTTTCGGCTTTCCTTCCCTTTCTTTGGGCTTTCTTTGGGCTTTCTTTGGCTTTCTTTGGGCTTTCTATGGGCTTTCTCTGGGCTTTCTTTGGGGCTTTCTTTGGGCTTTCTTTGGCTTCTTTCCCCTTTCTTTGGGCTTTCTTTGGGCTTTCTTTCCCCTTTCTTTGGGCTTTCTTTCCCTTTCTTTGGGCTTTCTTTGGGCTTTCTTTGGGCTTTCTTTGGGCTTTCTTTGGGTTTTCTTTCCCCTTTCTTTGGGCATTCTTTGGGCTTTCTTTCCCCTTTCTTTGGGCTTTCTTTGGGCTATCTTCCTCTTTCTTTCCCCCTTTCTTTGGGCTTTCTTTGGGCTTTCTTTCCCATTTCTTTGGACTTTCTTTGGGCTTTCTTTGGGCTTTCTTTGGGCTTTATTTCCCCTTTCTTTGGGCTTTCTTTCCCCTTTCTTTGGGCTTTCTATCCCCTTTTCTTGGGCTTTCTTTCCCCTTTCTTCGGGCTTTCTTTCCCCTTTCTTTGGGCTTTCTTTCCCCTTTCTTTGGGCTTTCTTTCCCCTTTCTTTGGGCTTTCTTTCCCCTTTCTTTGGGCTTTCTTTCCCCTTTTTTTTGGCTTTCTTTGGGCTTTCTTTGGGCTTTCTTTGGGCTTTCTTTCGGCTTTCCTTCCCCTTTCTTTGGGCTTTCTTTGGGCTTTCTTTGGGCTTTCTTTGGGCTTTCTATGGGCTTTCTCTGGGCTTTCTTTGGGCTTTCTTTGGGCTTTCTTTGGGCTTCTTTCCCCTTTCTTTGGGCTTTCTTTGGGCTTTCTTTCCCCTTTCTTTGGGCTTTCTTTCCCATTTCTTTGGGCTTTCTTTGGGCTTTCTTTGGGCTTTCTTTGGGCTTTCTTTCCCCCTTTCTTTGGGCATTCTTTGGGCTTTCTTTCCCCTTTCTTTGGGCTTTCTTTGGGCTGTCTTTGGGCTTTCTTTCCCCTTTCTTTGGGCTTTATATGGGCTTTCTCTGGGCTTTCTTTGGGCTTTCTTTGTGCTTTCTCTGGGCTTCTTTCCACTTTCTTTGGGCTTTCTTTCGGCTTTCTTTCCCCTTTCTTTGGGCTTTCTTTCCCTTTCTTTGGGCTTTCTTTGGGCTTTCTTTGGGCTTTCTTTCCCCTTTCTTTGGGCTATTCTTTGGGCTTTCTTTCCCCTTTCTTGGGCTTTCTTTGGGCTTTCTTTGGGCTTTCTTTCCCCTTTCTTTGGGCTTTCTATTCACTTTCTTTCCCCTTTCTTTAGGCTTTCTTTGGGCTTTCTTTGGGCTTTCTTTTCCCTTTCTTTGGGCTTTCTTTCCCCTTTCTTTGGACTTTCTTTGGGCTTTCATTCCCCTTTCTTTGGGCTTTCTTTGGGCTATCTTCCCCTTTCTTTCCCATTTCTTTGGGCTTTCTTTGGGCTTTCTTTGGGCTTTCTTTGGGCTTTCTTTGGGCTTTCTTTGGGCTTTCTTTGGGCTTTCTTTGGGCTTTTTTTGCGCTTTCTTTGGGCTTTCTTTCCCCTTCCTTTGGGCTTTCTTTGGGCTGTCTTTCGGCTTTCTTGGGCTTTCTTTCATCTTTCTTTGGCTTTCTTTCCCCTTTCTTTGGGCTTTCCTTGGGCTTTCTTTGGGGTTTCTTTCCACTTTCTTTAGGCTTTCTTTGGGCTTTCTTTGGGCTTTCTTTCCCCTTTCTTTGGGCTTTCTTTCCCCTTTCTTTGGACTTTCTTTGGGCTTTCTTTCCCCTTTCTTTGGGCTTTCTTTGGGCTTTCTTTGGGCTATCTTCCCCTTTCTTTCCCCTTTCTTTGGGCTTTCTTTGGGCTTTCTTTCCCCTTTCTTTGGGCTTTCTTTCCCCTTTCTTTGACTTTCTTTGGGCTTTCTTTCCCCTTCCTTTGGGGTTTCTTTGGGCTTTCTTTGGGCTATCTTCCCCTTTCTTTCCCCTTTCTTTGGGCTTTCTTTGGGCTTTCTTTCCCCTTTCTTTGGGCTTTCTTTCCCCTTTCTTTGGGCTTTCTTTGGGCTTTCTTTGGGCTTTCTTTCCCCTTTCTTTGGGCTTTCTTTCCCCTTTCTTTGGGCTTTCTTTCCCCTTTCTTTGGGCTTTCTTTCCCCTTTCTTTGGGCTTTCTTTGGGATTTCTTTGGGCTTTCTTTCCCCTTTCTTTGGGCTTTCTTTCCCCTTTCTTTTGGCTTTCATTGGGCTTTCAATGGGCTTTCTTTCCCCTTTCTTTGGGCATTCTTTGGGCTTTCTTTCCCCTTTCTTTGGGCTTTCTTTGGGCTTTCTTTGGCTTTCTTTGGGCATTCCTTCCCCTTTCTTTCGTCTTTCTTTGGGCTTTCTTTGGGCCTTTCTTTGGGCTTTATATGGGCTTTCTCTGGGCTTTCTTTGGGCTTTCTTTGTGCTTTCTCTGGGCTTCTTTCCCCCTTTCTTTGGGCTTTCTTTCGGCTTTCTTTCCCCTTTCTTTGGGCTTTCTTTCCCCTTTCTTTGGGCTTTCTTTGGGCTTTCTTGGGCTTTCTTTCCCCTTTCTTTGGGCATTCTTTGGCTTTCTTTCCCTTTCTTTGGCTTTCTTTGGCTTTCTTTGGGCTTTCTTTCCCCTTTCTTTGGGCTTTCTATTCACTTTCTTTCCCCTTTCTTTAGGCTTTCTTTGGGCTTTCTTTGGGCTTTCTTTTCCCTTTCTTGGGCTTTCTTTCCTTTTTCTTTGGACTTTCTTTGGGCTTTCTTTCCCATTTCTTTGGCTTTCTTTGGGCTTTCTTTGGGCTTTCTTTGGCTTTTTTTCCGCTTTCTTTGGGCTTTCTTTCCCCTTCCTTTGGGCTTTCTTTGGCTTTCTTTCGGCTTTCTTTGGGCTTTCTTTCCCCTTTCTTTGGCTTTCTTTCCCCTTTATTTGGGCTTTCCTTGGGCTTTCTTTGGGGTTTCTTTCCCCTTTCTTTAGGCTTTCTTTGGGCTTTCTTTCCCCTTTCTTTGGGCTTTCTTTCCCCTTTCTTTGGACTTTCTTTGGGCTTTCTTTCCCTTTTCTTTGGGCTTTCTTTGGGCTTTCTTGGGCTATCTTCCCCTTTCTTTCCCCTTTCTTTGGGCTTTCTTTGGGCTTTCTTTCCCTTTCTTTGGGCTTTCTTTCCCCTTTCTTTGGGCTTTCTTTGGGCTTTCTTTGGGCATTCTTTGGGCTTTCTTTCCCCTTTCTTTGGGCTTTCTTTCCCCCTTTCTTTGGGCTTTCTTTCCCCTTTCTTTGGGCTTTCTTTCCCCTTTCTTCGGGCTTTCTTTGGGATTTCTTTGGTCTTTCTTTCCCCTTTCTTTGGGCTTTCTTTGGGCTTTCTTTGGGCTTTTCTTGGGCTTTCTTGGGCTTTCCTTCCCTTTCTTTGGGCTTTCTTTGGGCTTTCTTGGGCTTTCTTTGGGATTCTTTCCCCTTTCTTTGGGCTTTCTTTGGGCTTTCTTTCCCTTTCTTTGGGCTTTCTTTGGGCTTTCTTTGAGCTTCCTTTGGGCTTACTTTGGGCTTTCTTTGGGCTTTTCTTTCGCTTTCTTTGGGCTTTCTTTCCCCTTTCTTTGGGCTTTCTTTCCCCTTTCTTTTGGCTTTCATTGGGCTTTCTTTGGGCTTTCTTTCCCCTTTCTTTGGCATTCTTTGGGCTTTCTTTCCCCTTTCTTTGGGCTTTCTTTGTGCTTTCTTTCCCTTTCTTTGGGCTTTCTTTTGGCTTTCTTTCCCCTTTCTTTGGGATTCTTTGGGCTTTCTTTCCCCTTTCTTTGGGCTTTCTTTGGGCTTTCTTTCCCTTTCTTTGGCTTTCTTTCCCTTTCTTTGAACTTTCTTTGGGCTTTCTTTCCCCTTTCTTTGGGCTTTCTTTGGGGCTATCTTCCCCTTTCTTTCCCCTTTCTTTGGCTTTCTTTGGCTTTCTTCCATTTCTTGGACTTTCTTTGGGCTTTCTTTGGGCTTTCTTTGGGCTTTATTTCCCTTTCTTTGGGCTTTCTTTCCCCTTTCTTTGGCTTTCTATCCCCTTTCTTTGGGCTTTCTTTCCCCTTTCTTCGGGCCCTCTTTCCCCTTTCTTTGGGCTTTCTTTCCCCTTTCTTTGGGCTTTCTTTCCCCTTTCTTGGGCTTTTCTTTCCCCCTTTCTTTGGGCTTTCTTTCCCCTTTTTTTGGCTTTCTTTGGGCTTTCTTTGGGCTTTCTTTCGGCTTTCCTTCCCCTTTCTTTGGGCTTTCTTTGGGGCTTTCTTTGGGCTTTCTTTGGGCTTTCTATGGGCTTTCTCTGGGCTTTCTTTGGGCTTTCTTTGGGCTTTCTTTGGGCTTCTTTACCCTTTCTTTGGCTTTCTTTGGGCTTTCTTTCCCCTTTCTTTGGGCTTTCTTTCCCATTTCTTTGGGCTTTCTTTGGGCTTTCTTTGGGCTTTCTTTGGGCTTTCTTTGGGCTTTCTTTCCCCTTTCTTTGGGCATTCTTTGGCTTTCTTTCCCCTTTCTTTGGGCTTTCTTTGGGCTGTCTTTGGGCTTTCTTTCCCCTTTCTTTGGCTTTCTTTGGGCTTTCTTTCCCCCTTTCTTTGGCTTTCTTTGGGCTTTCTTTGGGTTTTCTTTGGGCTTTTTTTTGGGCTTTCTTGGGGCTTTCTTTCCCCTTCCTTTGGGCTTTCTTTGGCTTTCTTTCGGCTTTCTTTGGGCTTCTTTCCCCTTTCTTTGGGCTTTCTTTCCCCTTTCTTTGGGCTTTCTTTGGGCTTTCTTTGAGCTTCTTTGGACTTACTTTAGGCTTTCTTTGGGCTTTCTTTCGGCTTTCTTTGGGCTTTCTTTCCCCTTTCTTTGGGCTTTCTTTCCCTTTCTTTTGGCTTTCATTGGGTTTCTTTGGGCTTTCTTTCCCCTTTCTTTGGGCATTCTTGGGCTTTCTTTCCCCTTTCCTTGGGCTTTCTTTGGGCTTTCTTTGTGCTTTCTTTCCCATGCTTTGGGCTTTCTTTTGGCTTTCTTTCCCCTTTCTTTAGGCTTTCTTTGGGTTTTCTTTGGGCTTTCTTTCCCCTTTCTTTGGGCTTTCTTTCCCCTTTCTTTGGACTTTCTTTGGGCTTTCTTTCCCTTTCTTTGGGCTTTCTTTGGGCTATCTTCCCCTTTCTTTCCCCTTTCTTTGGGCTTTCTTTGGGCTTTCTTTCCATTTCTTTGGACTTTCTTTGGGCTTTCTTGGCCTTTCTTTGGGCTTTATTTCCCCTTTCTTTGGCTTTCTTTCCCCTTTCTTTGGGCTTTCTATCCCCTTTCTTTGGGCTTTCTTTCCCCTTTCTTGGGGCTTTCTTTCCCATTTCTTTGGGCTTTCTTTGGGCTTTCTTTCCCCTTTCTTAGGCTTTCTTTCCCATTTCTTTGGGCTTTCTTTCCCTTTTCTTTGGGATTTCTTTCCCCTTTCTTTGGGCTTTCTTTCCCCTTTCTTTGGGCTTTCCTTACCCTTTCTTTCCCCTTTCTTTCCCCTTTCTTTGGGCTTTCTTTGGGCTTTCTTTGGGCTTTCTTTGGGCTTTCTTTCCCCTTTCTTTGGGCTTTCTTTGGGCTTTCTTTGGGCTTTCCTTGGGCTTCCTTTGGGCTTTCTTTGGGCTTTCTTTGGGCTTTCTTTGGGCTTTCTTCTTTGGGCTTTCTTTCCCCTTTCTTTGGGCTTTCTTTCCCCTTTCGTGGGGCTTTCTTTGGGCTTTCTTTGGGCTTTCTTTCCCCTTTCTTTGGGCTTTCTTTCCCCTTTCTTTGGGCTTTCTTTGGGCTTTCTTTCCCCTTTCTTTGGACTTTCTTTGGGCTTTCTTTCCCCTTTCTTTGGGCTTTCTTTGGGCTATCTTCCCCTTTCTTTCCCCTTTCTTTGTGCTTTCTTTGGGCTTTCTTTCCCCTTTCTTTGGGCTTTCTTTGGGCTTTCTTTGGGCTTTCTTTGGGCTTTCTTTCCCCTTTCTTTGGGCTTTCTTTCCCCTTTCTTTGGGCTTTCTTTCCCCTTTCTTTGGGCTTTCTTTCCCCTTTCTTTGGGCTTTCTTTGGGATTTCTTTGGGCTTTCTTTCCCCTTTCTTTGGGCTTTCTTTCCCCTTTCTTTTGGCTTTCATTGGGCTTTCTTTGGGCTTTCTTTCCCCTTTCTTTGGGCATTCTTTGGGCTTTCTTTCCCCTTTCTTTGGGCTTTCTTTGGGCTTTCTTTGGGCTTTCTTTGGGCTTTCCTTCCCCTTTCTTTCGTCTTTCTTTGGGCTTTCTTTGGGCTTTCTTTGGGCTTTATATGGGCTTTCTCTGGGCTTTCTTTGGGCTTTCTTTGTGCTTTCTCTGGGCTTCTTTCCCCTTTCTTTGGGCTTTCTTTCGGCTTTCTTTCCCCTTTCTTTGGGCTTTCTTTCCCCTTTCTTTGGGCTTTCTTTGGGCTTTCTTTGGGCTTTCTTTCCCCTTTCTTTGGGCATTCTTTGGGCTTTCTTTCCCCTTTCTTTGGGCTTTCTTTGGGCTTTCTTTGGGCTTTCTTTCCCCTTTCTTTGGGCTTTCTATTCACTTTCTTTCCCCTTTCTTTAGGCTTTCTTTGGGCTTTCTTTGGGCTTTCTTTTCCCTTTCTTTGGGCTTTCTTTCCCCTTTCTTTGGACTTTCCTTGGGCTTTCTTTCCCATTTCTTTGGGCTTTCTTTGGGCTTTCTTTGGGCTTTCTTTGGGCTTTCTTTGGGCTTTTTTTGCGCTTTCTTTGGGCTTTCTTTCCCCTTCCTTTGGGCTTTCTTTGGGCTTTCTTTCGGCTTTCTTTGGGCTTTCTTTCCCCTTTCTTTGGGCTTTCTTTCCCCTTTATTTGGGCTTTCCTTGGGCTTTCTTTGGGGTTTCTTTCCCCTTTCTTTAGGCTTTCTTTGGGCTTTCTTTCCCCTTTCTTTGGGCTTTCTTTCCCCTTTCTTTGGACTTTCTTTGGGCTTTCTTTCCCCTTTCTTTGGGCTTTCTTTGGGCTTTCTTTGGGCTATCTTCCCCTTTCTTTCCCCTTTCTTTGGGCTTTCTTTGGGCTTTCTTTCCCCTTTCTTTGGGCTTTCTTTCCCCTTTCTTTGGGCTTTCTTTGGGCTTTCTTTGGGCATTCTTTGGGCTTTCTTTCCCCTTTCTTTGGGCTTTCTTTCCCCTTTCTTTGGGCTTTCTTTCCCCTTTCTTTGGGCTTTCTTTCCCCTTTCTTCGGGCTTTCTTTGGGATTTCTTTGGTCTTTCTTTCCCCTTTCTTTGGGCTTTCTTTGGGCTTTCTTTGGGCTTTCTTTGGGCTTTCTTTGGGCTTTCCTTCCCCTTTCTTTGGGCTTTCTTTGGGCTTTCTTTGGGCTTTCTTTGGGATTCTTTCCCCTTTCTTTGGGCTTTCTTAGGGCTTTCTTTCCCCTTTCTTTGGGCTTTCTTTGGGCTTTCTTTGAGCTTCCTTTGGGCTTACTTTGGGCTTTCTTTGGGCTTTCTTTCGGCTTTCTTTGGGCTTTCTTTCCCCTTTCTTTGGGCTTTCTTTCCCCTTTCTTTTGGCTTTCATTGGGCTTTCTTTGGGCTTTCTTTCCCCTTTCTTTGGGCATTCTTTGGGCTTTCTTTCCCCTTTCTTTGGGCTTTCTTTGTGCTTTCTTTCCCCTTTCTTTGGGCTTTCTTTTGGCTTTCTTTCCCCTTTCTTTGGGGATTCTTTGGGCTTTCTTTCCCCTTTCTTTGGGCTTTCTTTGGGCTTTCTTTCCCCTTTCTTTGGGCTTTCTTTCCCCTTTCTTTGAACTTTCTTTGGGCTTTCTTTCCCCTTTCTTTGGGCTTTCTTTGGGCTATCTTCCCCTTTCTTTCCCCTTTCTTTGGGCTTTCTTTGGGCTTTCTTTCCCATTTCTTTGGACTTTCTTTGGGCTTTCTTTGGGCTTTCTTTGGGCTTTATTTCCCCTTTCTTTGGGCTTTCTTTCCCCTTTCTTTGGGCTTTCTATCCCCTTTCTTTGGGCTTTCTTTCCCCTTTCTTCGGGCCCTCTTTCCCCTTTCTTTGGGCTTTCTTTCCCCTTTCTTTGGGCTTTCTTTCCCCTTTCTTTGGGCTTTCTTTCCCCTTTCTTTGGGCTTTCTTTCCCCTTTTTTTGGCTTTCTTTGGGCTTTCTTTGGGCTTTCTTTCGGCTTTCCTTCCCCTTTCTTTGGGCTTTCTTTGGGCTTTCTTTGGGCTTTCTTTGGGCTTTCTATGGGCTTTCTCTGGGCTTTCTTTGGGCTTTCTTTGGGCTTTCTTTGGGCTTCTTTACCCTTTCTTTGGGCTTTCTTTGGGCTTTCTTTCCCCTTTCTTTGGGCTTTCTTTCCCATTTCTTTGGGCTTTCTTTGGGCTTTCTTTGGGCTTTCTTTGGGCTTTCTTTGGGCTTTCTTTCCCCTTTCTTTGGGCATTCTTTGGGCTTTCTTTCCCCTTTCTTTGGGCTTTCTTTGGGCTGTCTTTGGGCTTTCTTTCCCCTTTCTTTGGGCTTTCTTTGGGCTTTCTTTCCCCTTTCTTTGGGCTTTCTTTGGGCTTTCTTTGGGTTTTCTTTGGGCTTTTTTTGGGCTTTCTTGGGGCTTTCTTTCCCCTTCCTTTGGGCTTTCTTTGGGCTTTCTTTCGGCTTTCTTTGGGCTTTCTTTCCCCTTTCTTTGGGCTTTCTTTCCCCTTTCTTTGGGCTTTCTTTGGGCTTTCTTTGAGCTTCCTTTGGACTTACTTTAGGCTTTCTTTGGGCTTTCTTTCGGCTTTCTTTGGGCTTTCTTTCCCCTTTCTTTGGGCTTTCTTTCCCCTTTCTTTTGGCTTTCATTGGGGTTTCTTTGGGCTTTCTTTCCCCTTTCTTTGGGCATTCTTTGGGCTTTCTTTCCCCTTTCCTTGGGCTTTCTTTGGGCTTTCTTTGTGCTTTCTTTCCCCTTTCTTTGGGCTTTCTTTTGGCTTTCTTTCCCCTTTCTTTAGGCTTTCTTTGGGTTTTCTTTGGGCTTTCTTTCCCCTTTCTTTGGGCTTTCTTTCCCCTTTCTTTGGACTTTCTTTGGGCTTTCTTTCCCCTTTCTTTGGGCTTTCTTTGGGCTATCTTCCCCTTTCTTTCCCCTTTCTTTGGGCTTTCTTTGGGCTTTCTTTCCCATTTCTTTGGACTTTCTTTGGGCTTTCTTTGGCCTTTCTTTGGGCTTTATTTCCCCTTTCTTTGGGCTTTCTTTCCCCTTTCTTTGGGCTTTCTATCCCCTTTCTTTGGGCTTTCTTTCCCCTTTCTTGGGGCTTTCTTTCCCCTTTCTTTGGGCTTTCTTTGGGCTTTCTTTCCCCTTTCTTTAGGCTTTCTTTCCCATTTCTTTGGGCTTTCTTTCCCTTTTCTTTGGGATTTCTTTCCCCTTTCTTTGGGCTTTCTTTCCCCTTTCTTTGGGCTTTCCTTACCCTTTCTTTCCCCTTTCTTTCCCCTTTCTTTGGGCTTTCTTTGGGCTTTCTTTGGGCTTTCTTTGGGCTTTCTTTCCCCTTTCTTTGGGCTTTCTTTGGGCTTTCTTTGGGCTTTCCTTGGGCTTCCTTTGGGCTTTCTTTGGGCTTTCTTTGGGCTTTCTTTGGGCTTTCTTTGGAATTTCTTTGGGCTTTCTTTCCCCTTTCTTTGGGCTTTCTTTCCCCTTTCGTGGGGCTTTCTTTGGGCTTTCTTTGGGCTTTCTTTCCCCTTTCTTTGGGCTTTCTTTCCCCTTTCTTTGGGCTTTCTTTGGGCTTTCTTTCCCCTTTCTTTGGACTTTCTTTGGGCTTTCTTTCCCCTTTCTTTGGGCTTTCTTTGGGCTTTCTTTGGGCTTTCTTTGGGCTTTCTTTCCCCTTTCTTTGGGCTTTCTTTCACCTTTCTTTGGGCTTTCTTTCCCCTTTCTTTGGGCTTTCTTTCCCCTTTCTTTGGGCTTTCTTTCCCCTTTCTTTGGGCTTTCTTTCCCCTTTTTTTGGCTTTCTTTGGGCTTTCTTTGGGCTTTCTTTGGGCTTTCTTTCGGCTTTCCTTCCCCTTTCTTTGGGCTTTCTTTGGGCTTTCTTTGGGCTTTCTTTGGGCTTTCTATGGGCTTTCTCTGGGCTTTCTTTGGGCTTTCTTTGGGCTTTCTTTGGGCTTCTTTCCCCTTTCTTTGGGCTTTCTTTGGGCTTTCTTTCCCCTTTCTTTGGGCTTTCTTTCCCCTTTCTTTGGGCTTTCTTTGGGCTTTCTTTGGGCTTTCTTTGGGCTTTCTTTGGGTTTTCTTTCCCCTTTCTTTGGGCATTCTTTGGGCTTTCTTTCCCCTTTCTTTGGGCTTTCTTTGGGCTGTCTTTGGGCTTTCTTTCCCCTTTCTTTGGGCTTTCTTTGGGCTTTCTTTCCCCTTTCTTTGGGCTTTCTTTGGGCTTTCTTTGAGCTTCCTTTGGACTTACTTTAGGCTTTCTTTTGGCTTTCTTTCGGCTTTCTTTGGGCTTTCTTTCCCCTTTCTTTGGGCTTTCTTTCCCCTTTCTTTTGGCTTTCATTGGGGTTTCTTTGGGCTTTCTTTCCCCTTTCTTTGGGCATTCTTTGGGCTTTCTTTCCCCTTTCTTTGGGCTTTCTTTGTGCTTTCTTTCCCCTTTCTTTGGGCTTTCTTTTGGCTTTCTTTCCCCTTTCTTTAGGCTTTCTTTGGGCTTTCTTTGGTCTTTCTTTCCCCTTTCTTTGGGGTTTCTTTCCCCTTTCTTTGGGCTTTCTTTCCCCTTTCTTTGGACTTTCTTTGGGCTTTCTTTCCCCTTTCTTTGGGCTTTCTTTGGGCTATCTTCCTCTTTCTTTCCCCTTTCTTTGGGCTTTCTTTGGGCTTTCTTTCCCATTTCTTTGGACTTTCTTTGGGCTTTCTTTGGGCTTTCTTTGGGCTTTATTTCCCCTTTCTTTGGGCTTTCTTTCCCCTTTCTTTGGGCTTTCTATCCCCTTTCTTTGGGCTTTCTTTCCCCTTTCTTCGGGCTTTCTTTCCCCTTTCTTTGGGCTTTCTTTCCCCTTTCTTTGGGCTTTCTTTCCCCTTTCTTTGGGCTTTCTTTCCCCTTTCTTTGGGCTTTCTTTCCCCTTTTTTTGGCTTTCTTTGGGCTTTCTTTGGGCTTTCTTTGGGCTTTCTTTCGGCTTTCCTTCCCCTTTCTTTGGGCTTTCTTTGGGCTTTCTTTGGGCTTTCTTTGGCTTTCTATGGGCTTTCTCTGGGCTTTCTTTGGGCTTTCTTTGGGCTTTCTTTGGGTTTCTTTCCCCTTTCTTTGGGCTTTCTTTGGGCTTTCTTTCCCCTTTCTTTGGGCTTTCTTTCCCATTTCTTTGGGCTTTCTTTGGGCTTTCTTTGGGCTTTCTTTGGGCTTTCTTTGGGCTTTCTTTCCCCTTTCTTTGGGCATTCTTTGGGCTTTCTTTCCCCTTTCTTTGGGCTTTCTTTGGGCTGTCTTTGGGCTTTCTTTCCCCTTTCTTTGGGCTTTCTTTGGGCTTTCTTTCCCCTTTCTTTGGGCTTTCTTTGGGCTTTCTTTGGGTTTTCTTTGGGCTTTTTTTGGGCTTTCTTGAGGCTTTCTTTCCCCTTCCTTTGGGCTTTCTTTGGGCTTTCTTTCGGCTTTCTTTGGGCTTTCTATCCCCTTTCTTTGGGCTTTCTTTCCCCTTTCTTCGGGCCCTCTTTCCCCTTTCTTTGGGCTTTCTTTCCCCTTTCTTTGGGCTTTCTTTCCCCTTTCTTTGGGCTTTCTTTCCCCTTTCTTTGGGCTTTCTTTCCCCTTTTTTTGGCTTTCTTTGGGCTTTCTTTGGGCTTTCTTTCGGCTTTCCTTCCCCTTTCTTTGGGCTTTCTTTGGGCTTTCTTTGGGCTTTCTTTGGGCTTTCTATGGGCTTTCTCTGGGCTTTCTTTGGGCTTTCCTTGGGCTTCCTTTGGGCTTTCTTTGGGCTTTCTTTGGGCTTTCTTTGGGCTTTCTTTGGAATTTCTTTGGGCTTTCTTTCCCCTTTCTTTGGGCTTTCTTTCCCCTTTCGTGGGGCTTTCTTTGGGCTTTCTTTGGGCTTTCTTTCCCCTTTCTTTGGGCTTTCTTTCCCCTTTCTTTGGGCTTTCTTTGGGCTTTCTTTCCCCTTTCTTTGGACTTTCTTTGGGCTTTCTTTCCCCTTTCTTTGGGCTTTCTTTGGGCTATCTTCCCCTTTCTTTCCCTTTCTTTGTGCTTTCTTTGGGCTTTCTTTCCCCTTTCTTTGGGCTTTCTTTGGGCTTTCTTTGGGCTTTCTTTGGGCTTTCTTTCCCCTTTCTTTGGGCTTTCTTTCACCTTTCTTTGGCTTTCTTTCCCCTTTCTTTGGGCTTTCTTTCCCCTTTCTTTGGGCTTTCTTTCCCCTTTCTTTGGGCTTTCTTTCCCCTTTTTTTGGCTTTCTTTGGGCTTTCTTTGGGCTTTCTTTGGGCTTTCTTTCGGCTTTCCTTCCCCTTTCTTTGGGCTTTCTTTGGCTTTCTTTGGGCTTTCTTTGGGCTTTCTATGGGCTTTCTCTGGGCTTTCTTGGGCTTTCTTTGGGCTTTCTTTGGGCTTCTTTCCCCTTTCTTTGGGCTTTCTTTGGGCTTTCTTTCCCCTTTCTTTGGGCTTTCTTTCCCCTTTCTTTGGGCTTTCTTTGGGCTTTCTTTGGGCTTTCTTTGGGCTTTCTTTGGTTTTCTTTCCCCTTTCTTTGGGCATTCTTTGGGCTTTCTTTCCCCTTTCTTTGGGCTTTCTTTGGGCTGTCTTTGGGCTTTCTTTCCCCTTTCTTTGGGCTTTCTTTGGGCTTTCTTTCCCCTTTCTTTGGGCTTTCTTTGGGCTTTCTTTGAGCTTCCTTTGGACTTACTTTAGGCTTTCTTTTGGCTTTCTTTCGGCTTTCTTTGGGCTTTCTTTCCCCTTTCTTTGGGCTTCTTTCCCCTTTCTTTGGGCATTCTTTGGGCTTTCTTTCCCCTTTCTTTGGGCTTTCTTTGGGCTGTCTTTGGGCTTTCTTTCCCCTTTCTTTGGGCTTTCTTTGGGCTTTCTTTCCCCTTTCTTTGGGCTTTCTTTGGGCTTTCTTTGGGTTTTCTTTGGCTTTTTTTGGGCTTTCTTGAGGCTTTCTTTCCCCTTCCTTTGGGCTTTCTTTGGGCTTTCTTTCGGGCTTTCTTTGGGCTTTCTATCCCCTTTCTTTGGCTTTCTTTCCCTTTCTTCGGGCCCTCTTTCCCCTTTCTTTGGGCTTTCTTTCCCCTTTCTTTGGGCTTTCTTTCCCCTTTCTTTGGGCTTTCTTTCCCCTTTCTTTGGGCTTTCTTTCCCCTTTTTTTGGCTTTCTTTGGGCTTTCTTTGGGCTTTCTTTCGGCTTTCCTTCCCCTTTCTTTGGGCTTTCTTTGGGCTTTCTTTGGCTTTCTTTGGGCTTTCTATGGGCTTTCTCTGGGCTTTCTTTGGGCTTTCTTTGGGCTTTCTTTGGCTTCTTTCCCCTTTCTTTGGGCTTTCTTTGGGCTTTCTTTCCCCTTTCTTTGGGCTTTCTTTCCCATTTCTTTGGGCTTTCTTTGGGCTTTCTTTGGGCTTTCTTTGGGCTTTCTTTCCCCTTTCTTTGGGCATTCTTTGGGCTTTCTTTCCCCTTTCTTTGGGCTTTCTTTGGGCTTTCTTTCCCCTTTCTTTGGGCTTTCTTTGGGCTTCTTTGGGTTTTCTTTGGGCTTTTTTTGGGCTTTCTTGGGGCTTTCTTTCCCCTTCCTTTGGGCTTTCTTTGGGCTTTCTTTCGGCTTTCTTTGGCTTTCTTTCCCTTTCTTTGGGCTTTCTTTCCCCTTTCTTTGGGCTTTCTTTGAGCTTCCTTTGGACTTACTTTAGGCTTTCTTTGGGCTTTCTTTCGGCTTTCTTTGGGCTTTCTTTCCCCTTTCTTTGGGCTTTCTTTCCCTTTCTTTTGGCTTTCATTGGGGTTTCTTGGGCTTTCTTTCCCCTTTCTTTGGGCATTCTTTGGGCTTTCTTTCCCCTTTCCTTGGGCTTTCTTTGGGCTTTCTTTGTGCTTTCTTTCCCTTTCTTTGGGCTTTCTTTTGGCTTTCTTTCCCCTTTCTTTAGGCTTTCTTTGGGTTTTCTTTGGGCTTTCTTTCCCCTTTCTTTGGGCTTTCTTTCCCCTTTCTTTGGACTTTCTTTGGGCTTTCTTTCCCCTTTCTTTGGGCTTTCTTTGGGCTATCTTCCCCTTTCTTTCCCCTTTCTTTGGGCTTTCTTTGGGCTTTCTTTCCCATTTCTTTGGACTTTCTTTGGGCTTTCTTTGGCCTTTCTTTGGGCTTTATTTCCCCTTTCTTTGGGCTTTCTTTCCCCTTTCTTTGGCTTTCTATCCCTTTCTTTGGGCTTTCTTTCCCCTTTCTTGGGGCTTTCTTTCCCTTTCTTTGGGCTTTCTTTGGGCTTTCTTTCCCCTTTCTTTAGGCTTTCTTTCCATTTCTTTGGGCTTTCTTTCCCTTTTCTTTGGGATTTCTTTCCCCTTTCTTTGGGCTTTCTTTCCCCTTTCTTTGGGCTTTCCTTACCCTTTCTTTCCCCTTTCTTTCCCTTTCTTTGGGCTTTCTTTGGATTTCTTTGGGCTTTCTTTGGGCTTTCTTTCCCCTTTCTTTGGCTTTCTTTGGCTTTCTTTGGGCTTTCCTTGGCTTCCCTTGGGCTTTCTTTGGGCTTTCTTTGGGCTTTCTTTGGGCTTTCTTTGGAATTCTCTTTGGGCTTTCTTTCCCCTTTCTTTGGGCTTTCTTTCCCCTTTCGTGGGGCTTTCTTTGGGCTTTCTTTGGGCTTTCTTTCCCCTTTCTTTGGGCTTTCTTTCCCTTTCTTTGGGCTTTCTTTGGGCTTTCTTTCCCCTTTCTTTGGACTTTCTTTGGGCTTTCTTTCCCCTTTCTTTGGGCTTTCTTTGGGCTATCTTCCCTTTCTTTCCCCTTTCTTTGTGCTTTCTTTGGGCTTTCTTTCCCCTTTCTTTGGGCTTTCTTTGGGCTTTCTTTGGGCTTTCTTTGGGCTTTCTTTCCCCTTTCTTTGGGCTTTCTTTCCCCTTTCTTTGGGCTTTCTTTCCCCTTTCTTTGGGCTTTCTTTCCCCTTTCTTTGGGCTTTCTTTCCCCTTTCTTTGGGCTTTCTTTCCCCTTTTTTGGCTTTCTTTGGGCTTTCTTTGGGCTTTCTTTGGGCTTTCTTTCGGCTTTCCTTCCCCTTTCTTTGGGCTTTCTTTGGGCTTTCTTTGGGCTTTCTTTGGGCTTTCTATGGGCTTTCTCTGGCTTTCTTTGGGCTTTCTTTGGGCTTTCTTTGGGCTTCTTTCCCCTTTCTTTGGGCTTTCTTTGGGCTTTCTTTCCCCTTTCTTTGGGCTTTCTTTCCCCTTTCTTTGGGCTTTCTTTGGGCTTTCTTTGGCTTTCTTTGGGCTTTCTTTGGGTTTTCTTTCCCCTTTCTTTGGGCATTCTTTGGGCTTTCTTTCCCCTTTCTTTGGGCTTTCTTTGGGCTGTCTTTGGGCTTTCTTTCCCCTTTCTTTGGGCTTTCTTTGGGCTTTCTTTCCCCTTTCTTTGGGCTTTCTTTGGCTTTCTTTGAGCTTCCTTTGGACTTACTTTAGGCTTTCTTTTGGCTTTCTTTCGGCTTTCTTTGGGCTTTCTTGCCCTTTCTTTGGGCTTTCTTTCCCCTTTCTTTTGGCTTTCATTGGGTTTCTTTGGGCTTTCTTTCCCCTTTCTTTGGGCATTCTTTGGGCTTTCTTTCCCCTTTCTTTGGGCTTTCTTTGTGCTTTCTTTCCCCTTTCTTGGGCTTTCTTTTGGCTTTCTTTCCCCTTTCTTTAGGCTTTCTTTGGGCTTTCTTTGGTCTTTCTTTCCCCTTTCTTTGGGGTTTCTTTCCCCTTTCTTTGGGCTTTCTTTCCCCTTTCTTTGGACTTTCTTTGGGCTTTCTTTACCCTTTCTTTGGGCTTTCTTTGGGCTATCTTCCTCTTTCTTTCCCCTTTCTTTGGGCTTTCTTTGGGCTTTCTTTCCCATTTCTTTGGACTTTCTTTGGGCTTTCTTTGGCTTTCTTTGGGCTTTATTTCCCCTTTCTTTGGGCTTTCTTTCCACTTTCTTTGGGCTTTCTATCCCTTTCTTTGGGCTTTCTTTCCCCTTTCTTCGGGCTTTCTTTCCCCTTTCTTTGGGCTTTCTTTCCCCTTTCTTTGGGCTTTCTTTCCCCTTTCTTTGGGCTTTCTTTCCCTTTCTTTGGGATTTCTTTCCCTTTTTTTGGCTTTCTTTGGGCTTTCTTTGGGCTTTCTTTGGGCTTTCTTTCGGCTTTCCTTCCCTTTCTTTGGGCTTTCTTTGGGCTTTCTTTGGGCTTTCTTTGGGCTTTCTATGGGCTTTCTCTGGGCTTTCTTTGGGCTTTCTTTGGGCTTTCTTTGGGCTTCTTTCCCCTTTCTTTGGGCTTTCTTTGGGCTTCTTTCCCTTTCTTTGGACTTTCTTTCCCATTTCTTTGGGCTTTCTTTGGGCTTTCTTTGGGCTTTCTTTGGCTTTCTTTGGGCTTTCTTTGGCTTTCTTTCCCCTTTCTTTGGGCATTCTTTGGGCTTTCTTTCCCCTTTCTTTGGGCTTTCTTTGGGCTGTCTTTGGCTTTCTTTCCCCTTTCTTTGGGCTTTCTTTGGGCTTTCTTTCCCCTTTCTTTGGGCTTTCTTTGGGCTTTCTTTGGTTTTCTTTGGCTTTTTTTGGGCTTTCTTGGGGCTTTCTTTCCCCTTCCTTTGGGCTTTCTTTGGGCTTTCTTTCGGCTTTCTTTGGGCTTTCTTTCCCCTTTCTTTGGGCTTTCTTTCCCCTTTCTTTGGGCTTTCTTTGGGCTTTCTTTGAGCTTCCTTTGGACTTACTTTAGGCTTTCTTTGGGCTTTCTTTCGGCTTTCTTTGGGCTTTCTTTCCCCTTTCTTTGGGCTTTCTTTCCCCTTTCTTTTGGCTTTCATTGGGGTTTCTTTGGGCTTTCTTTCCCCTTTCTTTGGGCATTCTTTGGGCTTTCTTTCCCTTTCCTTGGGCTTTCTTTGGGCTTTCTTTGTGCTTTCTTTCCCTTTCTTTGGGCTTTCTTTTGGCTTTCTTTCCCCTTTCTTTAGGCTTTCATTGGGCTTTCTTTGGGCTTTCTTTCCCCTTTCTTTGGGCTTTCTTTCCCCCTTTCTTTGGACTTTCTTTGGGCTTTCTTTCCCCTTTCTTTGGGCTTTCTTTGGGCTATCTTCCCCTTTCTTTCCCTTTCTTTGGGCTTTCTTTGGGCTTTCTTTCCCATTTCTTTAGACTTTCTTTGGGCTTTCTTTGGGCTTTCTTTGGGCTTTATTTCCCCTTTCTTTGGCTTTCTTTCCCTTTCTTTGGGATTTCTATCCCCTTTCTTTGGGCTTTCTTTCCCCTTTCTTGGGGCTTTCTTTCCCCATTCTTTGGGCTTTCTTTGGGCTTTCTTTCCCCTTTCTTTGGAGATTCTTTGGGCTTTCTTTCCCCTTTCTTTGGGCTTTCTTGGGCTTTCTTTCCCCTTTCTTTGGGCTTTCCTTTCACTTTCTTTCCCCTTTCTTTAGCTTTCTTTGGGCTTTCTTTGGGCTTTCTTTTCCCTTTCTTTGGGCTTTCTTTCCCCTTTCTTTGGACTTTCTTTGGGATTTCTTTCCCCTTTCTTTGGGCTTTCTTTGGGCTATCTTCCCCTTCCTTTCCCCTTTCTTTGGGCTTTCTTTGGGCTTTCTTTCCCCTTTCTTTGGGCTTTATTTGGGCTTTCTTGGGGTTTCTTTGGGGCTTTTTTTGGGCTTTCTTGGGGCTTTCTTTCCCCTTCCTTTGGGCTTTCTTTGGGCTTTCTTTCGGCTTTCTTTGGGCTTTCTTTCCCCTTTCTTTGGCTTTCTTTCCCCTTTCTTTGGGCTTTCTTTGGGCTTTCTTTGGGCTTTCTTTGGGCTTTCTTGGGCTTTCTTTGGGCTTTCTTTGGGGTTTCTTTCCCTTTCTTTGGGCTTTCTTTGGGCTTTGTTTGGGCTTTCTTTGGGCTTTCTTTGGGCTTTCTTTCCCCTTTCTTTGGGCTTTCTTTTGGCTTTCTTTCCCCTTTCTTTAGGCTTTCTTTCCCCTTTCTTTGGCTTTCTTTCCCCTTTCTTTGGGCTTTCTTTCCCCTTTTTTGGCTTTCTTTGGGCTTTCTTTGGGCTTTCTTTGGGCTTTCTTTCCCCTTTCTTTGGGCTTTCTTTGGGCTTTCTTTGAGCTTCCTTTGGACTTACTTTAGGCTTTCTTTTGGCTTTCTTTCGGCTTTCTTTGGCTTTCTTTCCCTTTCTTTGGGCTTTCTTTCCCCTTTCTTTTGGCTTTCATTGGGGTTTCTTTGGGCTTTCTTTCCCCTTTCTTTGGGCATTCTTTGGGCTTTCTTTCCCCTTTCCTTGGCTTTCTTTGGGCTTTCTTTGTGCTTTCTTTCCCCTTTCTTTGGGCTTTCTTTTGGCTTTCTTTCCCCTTTCTTTAGGCTTCTTTGGGTTTTCTTTGGGCTTTCTTTCCCCTTTCTTTGGGCTTTCTTTCCCCTTTCTTTGGACTTTCTTTGGGCTTTCTTTCCCCTTTCTTTGGGCTTTCTTTGGGCTATCTTCCCTTTCTTTCCCCTTTCTTTGGCTTTCTTTGGGCTTTCTTTCCCATTTCTTTGGACTTTCTTTGGGCTTTCTTTGGCCCTTTCTTTGGGCTTTATTTCCCCTTTCTTTGGGCTTTCTTTCCCCTTTCTTTGGGCTTTCTATCCCCTTTCTTTGGGCTTTCTTTCCCCTTTCTTGGGGCTTTCTTTCCCCTTTCTTTGGGCTTTTCTTTGGGCTTTCTTTCCCCTTTCTTTAGGCTTTCTTTCCCATTTCTTTGGGCTTCTTTCCCTTTTCTTTGGATTTCTTTCCCCTTTCTTTGGGCTTTCTTTCCCCTTTCTTTGGGCTTTCCTTACCCTTTCTTTCCCTTTCTTTCCCCTTTCTTTGGGCTTTCTTTGGGATTTCTTTGGGCTTTCTTTGGGCTTTCTTTCCCCTTTCTTTGGCTTTCTTTGGGCTTTCTTTGGGCTTTCCTTGGGCTTCCCTTGGGCTTTCTTTGGGCTTTCTTTGGGCTTTCTTTGGGCTTTCTTTGGAATTTCTTTGGGCTTTCTTTCCCCTTTCTTTGGGCTTTCTTTCCCCTTTCGTGGGGCTTTCTTTGGGCTTTCTTTGGGCTTTCTTTCCCCTTTCTTTGGGCTTTCTTTCCCCCTTTCTTTGGGCTTTCTTTGGGCTTTCTTTCCCCTTTCTTTGGACTTTCTTTGGGCTTTCTTTCCCCTTTCTTTGGGCTTTCTTTGGGCTATCTTCCCCTTTCTTTCCCCTTTCTTTGTGCTTTCTTTGGGCTTTCTTTCCCCTTTCTTTGGGCTTTCTTTGGGCTTTCTTTGGGCTTTCTTTGGGCTTTCTTTCCCCTTTCTTTGGGCTTTCTTTCCCCTTTCTTTGGGCTTTCTTTCCCCTTTCTTTGGGCTTTCTTTCCCCTTTCTTTGGGCTTTCTTTCCCCTTTCTTTGGGCTTTCTTTCCCCTTTTTTTGGCTTTCTTTGGGCTTTCTTTGGGCTTTCTTTGGGCTTTCTTTCGGCTTTCCTTCCCCTTTCTTTGGGCTTTCTTTGGGCTTTCTTTGGGCTTTCTTTGGGCTTTCTATGGGCTTTCTCTGGGCTTTCTTTGGGCTTTCTTTGGGCTTTCTTTGGGCTTCTTTCCCCTTTCTTTGGCTTTCTTTGGGCTTTCTTTCCCCTTTCTTTGGGCTTTCTTTCCCCTTTCTTTGGGCTTTCTTTGGGCTTTCTTTGGCTTTCTTTGGGCTTTCTTTGGGTTTTCTTTCCCCTTTCTTTGGGCATTCTTTGGGCTTTCTTTCCCCTTTCTTTGGGCTTTCTTTGGGCTGTCTTGGGCTTTCTTTCCCCTTCTTTGGGCTTTCTTTGGCTTTCTTTCCCCTTTCTTTGGGCTTTCTTTGGGCTTTCTTTGAGCTTCCTTTGGACTTACTTTAGGCTTTCTTTGGCTTTCTTTCGGCTTTCTTTGGGCTTTCTTTCCCCTTTCTTTGGGCTTTCTTTCCCCTTTCTTTTGGCTTTCATTGGGGTTTCTTTGGCTTTCTTTCCCCTTTCTTTGGGCATTCTTTGGCTTTCTTTCCCCTTTCTTTGGGCTTTCTTTGTGCTTTCTTTCCCCTTTCTTTGGGCTTTCTTTGGCTTTCTTTCCCCTTTCTTTAGGCTTTCTTTGGGCTTTCTTTGGTCTTTCTTTCCCCTTTCTTTGGGGTTTCTTTCCCCTTTCTTTGGGCTTTCTTTCCCCTTTCTTGGACTTTCTTTGGGCTTTCTTTACCCTTTCTTTGGGCTTTCTTTGGGCTATCTTCCTCTTTCTTTCCCCTTTCTTTGGCTTTCTTTGGGCTTTCTTTCCCATTTCTTTGGACTTTCTTTGGGCTTTCTTTGGGCTTTCTTTGGGCTTTATTTCCCCTTTCTTTGGGCTTTCTTTCCACTTTCTTTGGGCTTTCTATCCCCTTTCTTTGGGCTTTCTTTCCCCTTTCTCGGGCTTTCTTTCCCCTTTCTTTGGGCTTTCTTTCCCCTTTCTTTGGGCTTTCTTTCCCCTTTCTTTGGGCTTTCTTTCCCCTTTCTTTGGGATTTCTTTCCCCTTTTTTTGGCTTTCTTTGGGCTTTCTTTGGGCTTTCTTTGGGCTTTCTTTCGGCTTTCCTTCCCCTTTCTTTGGGCTTTCTTTGGGCTTTCTTTGGGCTTTCTTTGGGCTTTCTATGGGCTTTCTCTGGCTTTCTTTGGGCTTTCTTTGGGCCTTTCTTTGGGCTTCTTTCCCCTTTCTTTGGGCTTTCTTTGGGCTTTCTTTCCCCTTTCTTTGGACTTTCTTTCCCATTTCTTTGGGCTTTCTTTGGCTTTCTTTGGCTTTCTTTGGGCTTTCTTTGGGCTTTCTTTGGGCTTTCTTTCCCCTTTCTTTGGGCATTCTTTGGGCTTTCTTTCCCCTTTCTTTGGGCTTTCTTTGGGCTTTCTTTGGGCTTTCTTTCCCCTTTCTTTGGGCTTTCTTTGGGCTTTCTTTGGGTTTTCTTGGGCTTTTTTTGGGCTTTCTTGGGCTTTCTTTCCCCTTCCTTTGGGCTTTCTTTGGGCTTTCTTTCGGCTTTCTTTGGGCTTTCTTTCCCCTTTCTTTGGGCTTTCTTTCCCCTTTCTTTGGGCTTTCTTTGGGCTTTCTTTGAGCTTCCTTTGGACTTACTTTAGGCTTTCTTTGGGCTTTCTTTCGGCTTTCTTTGGGCTTTCTTTCCCTTTCTTTGGGCTTTCTTTCCCCTTTCTTTTGGCTTTCATTGGGGTTTCTTTGGGCTTTCTTTCCCCTTTCTTTGGGCATTCTTTGGGCTTTCTTTCCCCTTTCCTTGGCTTTCTTTGGCTTTCTTTGTGCTTTCTTTCCCCTTTCTTTGGGCTTTCTTTTGGCTTTCTTTCCCCTTTCTTTAGGCTTTCATTGGCTTTCTTTGGGCTTCTTTCCCCTTTCTTTGGGCTTTCTTTCCCTTTCTTTGGACTTTCTTTGGGCTTTCTTTCCCCTTTCTTTGGGCTTTCTTTGGGCTATCTTCCCCTTTCTTTCCCTTTCTTTGGGCTTTCTTTGGGCTTTCTTTCCCATTTCTTTAGACTTTCTTTGGGCTTTCTTTGGGCTTTCTTTGGGCTTTATTTCCCCTTTCTTTGGGCTTTCTTTCCCCTTTCTTTGGATTTCTATCCCCTTTCTTTGGGCTTTCTTTCCCCTTTCTTGGGGCTTTCTTTCCCCATTCTTTGGGCTTTCTTTGGGCTTTCTTTCCCCTTTCTTTGGAGATTCTTTGGGCTTTCTTTCCCCTTTCTTTGGCTTTCTTTGGGCTTTCTTTCCCTTTCTTTGGGCTTTCCTTTCACTTTCTTTCCCCTTTCTTTAGGCTTTCTTTGGGCTTTCTTTGGCTTTCTTTTCCCTTTCTTTGGGCTTTCTTTCCCCTTTCTTTGGACTTTCTTTGGGATTTCTTTCCCCTTTCTTTGGGCTTTCTTTGGGCTATCTTCCCTTCCTTTCCCCTTTCTTTGGGCTTTCTTTGGGCTTTCTTTCCCCTTTCTTTGGGCTTTATTTGGGCTTTCTTTGGGGTTTCTTTGGCTTTTTTTGGGCTTTCTTGGGGCTTTCTTTCCCCTTCCTTTGGGCTTTCTTTGGGCTTTCTTTCGGCTTTCTTTGGGCTTTCTTTCCCCTTTCTTTGGGCTTTCTTTCCCCTTTCTTTGGGCTTTCTTTGGGCTTTCTTTGGGCTTTCTTTGGGCTTTCTTTGGGCTTTCTTTGGGCTTTCTTTGGGGTTTCTTTCCCCTTTCTTTGGGCTTTCTTTGGGCTTTGTTTGGGCTTTCTTTGGGCTTTCTTTGGGCTTTCTTTCCCCTTTCTTTGGGCTTTCTTTGGCTTTCTTTCCCCTTTCTTTAGGCTTTCTTTCCCCTTTCTTTGGGCTTTCTTTCCCTTTCTTTGGGCTTTCTTTCCCCTTTCTTTGGGCTTTCTTTCCCCTTTTTTTGGCTTTCTTTGGGCTTTCTTGGGCTTTCTTTGGGCTTTCTTTCCCCTTTCTTTGGGCTTTCTTTGGGCTTTCTTTGAGCTTCCTTTGGACTTACTTTAGGCTTTCTTTGGCTTTCTTTCGGCTTTCTTTGGGCTTTCTTTCCCCTTTCTTTGGGCTTTCTTTCCCTTTCTTTTGGCTTTCATTGGGGTTTCTTTGGGCTTCTTTCCCCTTTCTTTGGGCATTCTTTGGGCTTTCTTTCCCCTTTCTTTGGGCTTTCTTTGTGCTTTCTTTCCCCTTTCTTTGGGCTTTCTTTTGGCTTTCTTTCCCCTTTCTTTAGGCTTTCTTTGGGCTTTCTTTGGTCTTTCTTTCCCCTTTCTTTGGGGTTTCTTTCCCCTTTCTTTGGGCTTTCTTTCCCCTTTCTTTGGACTTTCTTTGGGCTTTCTTTACCCTCTCTTTGGGCTTTCTTTGGGCTATCTTCCTCTTTCTTTCCCCTTTCTTTGGGCTTTCTTTGGGCTTTCTTTCCCATTTCTTTGGACTTTCTTTGGGCTTTCTTTGGGCTTTCTTTGGGCTTTATTTCCCCTTTCTTTGGGCTTTCTTTCCACTTTCTTTGGGCTTTCTATCCCCTTTCTTTGGGCTTTCTTCCCCTTTCTTTGGGCTTTCTTTCCCCTTTCTTTGGGCTTTCTTTGGGCTTTCTTTGGGCTTTCTTTGGGCTTTCTTTGGGTTTTCTTTCCCCTTTCTTTGGGGATTCTTTGGGCTTTCTTTCCCCTTTCTTTGGGCTTTCTTTGGGCTGTCTTTGGGCTTTCTTTCCCCTTTCTTTGGGCTTTCTTTGGGCTTTCTTTCCCCTTTCTTTGGGCTTTCTTTGGGCTTTCTTTGAGCTTCCTTTGGACTTACTTTAGGCTTTCTTTTGGCTTTCTTTCGGCTTTCTTTGGGCTTTCTTTCCCCTTTCTTTGGGCTTTCTTTCCCCTTTCTTTTGGCTTTCATTGGGGTTTCTTTGGGCTTTCTTTCCCCTTTCTTTGGGCATTCTTTGCGCTTTCTTTCCCCTTTCTTTGGGCTTTCTTTGTGCTTTCTTTCCCCTTTCTTTGGGCTTTCTTTTGGCTTTCTTTCCCCTTTCTTTAGGCTTTCTTTGGGCTTTCTTTGGTCTTTCTTTCCCCTTTCTTTGGGGTTTCTTTCCCCTTTCTTTGGGCTTTCTTTCCCCTTTCTTTGGACTTTCTTGGGCTTTCTTTACCCTTTCTTTGGGCTTTCTTTGGGCTATCTTCCTCTTTCTTTCCCCTTTCTTTGGGCTTTCTTTGGGCTTTCTTTCCCATTTCTTTGGACTTTCTTTGGGCTTTCTTTGGGCTTTCTTTGGGCTTTATTTCCCTTCTTTGGGCTTTCTTTCCACTTTCTTTGGGCTTTCTATCCCTTTCTTTGGGCTTTCTTTCCCCTTTCTTCGGGCTTTCTTTCCCTTTCTTTGGGCTTTCTTTCCCCTTTCTTTGGGCTTTCTTTCCCCTTCTTTGGGCTTTCTTTCCCTTTCTTTGGATTTCTTTCCCCTTTTTTTGGCTTTCTTTGGGCTTTCTTTGGCTTTCTTTGGGCTTTCTTTCGGCTTTCCTTCCCTTTCTTTGGGCTTTCTTTGGGCTTTCTTTGGGCTTTCTTTGGGCTTTCTATGGGCTTTCTCTGGGCTTTCTTTGGGCTTTCTTTGGGCTTTCTTTGGGCTTCTTTCCCCTTTCTTTGGGCTTTCTTTGGGCTTTCTTTCCCCTTTCTTTGGACTTTCTTTCCCATTTCTTTGGGCTTTCTTTGGGCTTTCTTTGGGCTTTCTTTGGGCTTTCTTTGGGCTTTCTTTGGGCTTTCTTTCCCCTTTCTTTGGGCATTCTCTGGGCTTTCTTTCCCCTTTCTTTGGGCTTTCTTTGGGCTGTCTTTGGCTTTCTTTCCCCTTTCTTTGGGCTTTCTTTGGGCTTTCTTTCCCCTTTCTTTGGCTTTCTTTGGGCTTTCTTTGGGTTTTCTTTGGGCTTTTTTTGGCTTTCTTGGGGCTTTCTTTCCCCTTCCTTTGGCTTTCTTTGGGCTTTCTTTCGGCTTTCTTTGGGCTTTCTTTCCCCTTTCTTTGGGCTTTCTTTCCCCTTTCTTTGGCTTTCTTTGGGCTTTCTTTGAGCTTCCTTTGGACTTACTTTAGGCTTTCTTTGGCTTTCTTTCGGCTTTCTTTGGGCTTTCTTTCCCTTTCTTTGGGCTTTCTTTCCCCTTTCTTTTGGCTTTCATTGGGGTTTCTTTGGGCTTTCTTTCCCCTTTCTTTGGGCATTCTTTGGGCTTTCTTTCCCCTTTCCTTGGGCTTTCTTTGGGCTTTCTTTGTGCTTTCTTTCCCCTTTCTTTGGGCTTTCTTTTGGCTTTCTTTCCCCTTTCTTTAGGCTTTCTTTGGGCTTTCTTTGGGCTTTCTTTCCCTTTCTTTGGGCTTTCTTTCCCTTTCTTTGGACTTTCTTTGGGCTTTCTTTCCCTTTCTTTGGGCTTTCTTTGGGCTATCTTCCCCTTTCTTTCCCTTTCTTTGGGCTTTCTTTGGGCTTTCTTTCCCATTTCTTTAGACTTTCTTTGGGCTTTCTTTGGCTTTCTTGGGCTTTATTTCCCCTTTCTTTGGGCTTTCTTTCCCCTTTCTTTGGTTCTTTGGGCTTTCTTTCCCCTTTCTTTGGGCATTCTTTGGGCTTTCTTTCCCCTTTCTTTGGGCTTTCTTTGGGCTTTCTTTCCCCTTTCTTTGGGCTTTCCTTTCACTTTCTTTCCCCTTTCTTTAGGCTTTCTTTGGGCTTTCTTTGGGCTTTCTTTTCCCTTTCTTTGGGCTTTCTTTCCCCTTTCTTTGGACTTTCTTTGGGATTTCTTTCCCCTTTCTTTGGGCTTTCTTTGGGCTATCTTCCCCTTCCTTTCCCCTTTCTTTGGGCTTTCTTTGGGCTTTCTTTCCCCTTTCTTTGGGCTTTCTTTGGGCTTTCTTTGGGGTTTCTTTGGGCTTTTTTTGGGCTTTCTTGGGGCTTTCTTTCCCCTTCCTTTGGGCTTTCTTTGGGCTTTCTTTCGGCTTTCTTTGGGCTTTCTTTCCCCTTTCTTTGGGCTTTCTTTCCCCTTTCTTTGGGCTTTCTTTGGGCTTTCTTTGGGCTTTCTTTGGGCTTTCTTTGGGCTTTCTTTGGGGTTTCTTTCCCCTTTCTTTGGGCTTTCTTTGGGCTTTGTTTGGGCTTTCTTTGGGCTTTCTTTGGGCTTTCTTTCCCCTTTCTTTGGGCTTTCTTTTGGCTTTCTTTCCCCTTTCTTTAGGCTTTCTTTCCCCTTTCTTTGGGCTTTCTTTCCCCTTTCTTTGGCTTTCTTTCCCCTTTCTTTGGGCTTTCTTTCCCCTTTTTTTGGCTTTCTTTGGGCTTTCTTTGGGCTTTCTTTGGGCTTTCTTTCGGCTTTCCTTCCCCTTTCTTTGGGCTTTCTTTCCCCTTTCTTTGGGCTTTCTTTGGGCTTTCTTTCCCCTTTCTTTGGGCTTTCTTTCCCCTTTCTTTGGGCTTTCTTTGGGCTTTCTTTGGGCTTTCTTTGGGCTTTCTTTGGGTTTTCTTTCCCCTTTCTTTGGGCATTCTTTGGGCTTTCTTTCCCCTTTCTTTGGGCTTTCTTTGGGCTGTCTTTGGGCTTTCTTTGGGCTGTCTTTGGGCTTTCTTTCCCCTTTCTTTGGGCTTTCTTTGGGCTTTCTTTCCCCTTTCTTTGGGCTTTCTTTGGGCTTTCTTTGAGCTTCCTTTGGACTTACTTTAGGCTTTCTTTTGGCTTTCTTTCGGCTTTCTTTGGGCTTTCTTTCCCCTTTCTTTGGGCTTTCTTTCCCCTTTCTTTTGGCTTTCATTGGGGTTTCTTTGGGCTTTCTTCCCCTTTCTTTGGGCATTCTTTGGGCTTTCTTTCCCCTTTCTTTGGGCTTTCTTTCCCCTTTCTTTGGGCTTTCTTTGTGCTTTCTTTCCCCTTTCTTTGGGCTTTCTTTTGGCTTTCTTTCCCCTTTCTTTAGGCTTTCTTTGGGCTTTCTTTGGGCTTTCTTTCCCCTTTCTTTGGGCTTTCTTTCCCCTTTCTTTGGACTTTCTTTGGGCTTTCTTTCCCCTTTCTTTGGGCTTTCTTTGGGCTATCTTCCCCTTTCTTTCCCCTTTCTTTGGGCTTTCTTTGGGCTTTCTTTCCCCTTTCTTTGGGCTTTCTTTGGGCTTTCTTTGGGATTTCTTTGGGCTTTATTTCCCCTTTCTTTGGGCTTTCTTTCCCCTTTCTTTGGGCTTTCTATCCCCTTTCTTTGGGCTTTCTTTCCCCTTTCTTCGGGCTTTCTTTCCCCTTTCTTTGGGCTTTCTTTGGGCTTTCTTTGGGCTTTCTTTCCCCTTTTTTGGCTTTCTTTCCCATTTCTTTGGGCTTTCTTTGGGCTTTCTTTGGGCTTTCTTTCCCCTTTCTTTGGGCTTTCTTTCCCTTTCTTTGGGCTTTCTTTCCCCTTTCTTTCCCCTTTCTTTGGGCTTTCCTTGCGCTTTCTTTGGGCTTTCTTTGGGCTTTCTTTCCCCTTTCTTTGGGCTTTCTTTGGGCTTTCTTTGGGCTTTCCTTGGGCTTCCTTTGGGCTTTCTTTGGGCTTTCTTTCCCCTTTCTTTGGGATTTCTTTGGGCTTTCTTTCCCCTTTCTTTGGGCTTTCTTTCCCCTTTCGTGGGGCTTTCTTTGGGCTTTCTTTGGGCTTTCTTTCCCCTTTCTTTGGGCTTTCTTTCCCCTTTCTTTGGGCTTTCTTTGGGCTTTCCTTCCCCTTTCTTTCGTCTTTCTTTGGGCTTTCTTTGGGCTTTCTTTGGGCTTTATATGGGCTTTCTCTGGGCTTTCTTTGGGCTTTCTTTCTGCTTTCTCTGGGCTTCTTTCCCCTTTCTTTGGGCTTTCTTTCGGCTTTCTTTCCCCTTTCTTTGGGCTTTCTTTCCCCTTTCTTTGGGCTTTCTTTGGGCTTTCTTTGGGCTTTCTTTCCCCTTTCTTTGGGCATTCTTTGGGCTTTCTTTCCCCTTTCTTTGGGCTTTCTTTGGGCTTTCTTTCCCCTTTCTTTGGGCTTTCTATTCACTTTCTTTCCCCTTTCTTTAGGCTTCCTTTGGGCTTTCTTTGGGCTTTCTTTGGGCTTTCTTTTCCCTTTCTTTGGGCTTTCTTTCCCCTTTCTTTGGACTTTCTTTGGGCTTTCTTTCCCCTTTCTTTGGGCTTTCTTTGGGCTATCTTCCCCTTTCTTTCCCATTTCTTTGGCTTTCTTTGTGGGCTTTCTTTGGGCTTTCTTTGGGCTTTCTTTGGGCTTTCTTTGGGCTTTCTTTGGGCTTTCTTTGGGCTTTTTTTGCGCTTTCTTTGGGCTTTCTTTCCCCTTCCTTTATGCTTTCTTTGGGCTTTCTTTCGGCTTTCTTTGGGCTTTCTTTCCCCTTTCTTTGGGCTTTCTTTCCCCTTTCTTTGGGCTTTCCTTGGGCTTTCTTTGGGGTTTCTTTCCCTTTCTTTAGGCTTTCTTTGGCTTTCTTTGGGCTTTCTCTGGGCTTTCTTTGTGCTTTCTTTGGGCTTTCTTTGGATTCTTTCCCCTTTCTTTGGGCTTTCTTTGGCTTTTCTTCCCTTTCTTTGGGCTTTCTTTGGGCTTTCTTTGGGCTTTCTTTGGGCTTTCTATGGGATTTCTCTGGGCTTTCTTTGGGTTTTCTTTGGGCTTTCTTTGGGCTTCTTTCCCCTTTCTTTGGGCTTTCTTTGGGCTTTCTTTCCCCTTTCTTTGGGCTTTCTTTCCCCTTTCTTTGGGCTTTCTTTGGGCTTTCTTTGGCTTTCTTTGGGCTTTCTTTCCCCTTTCTTTGGGCATTCTTTGGGCTTTCTTTCCATTTCTTTGGGCTTTTTTTGGCTGTGTTTGGGCTTTCTTTCCCCTTTCTTTGGGCTTTCTTTGAGCTTTCTTTCCCCTTTCTTTGGGCTTTCTTTGGGCTTTCTTTGAGCATCCTTTGGACTTACTTTAGGCTTTCTTTGGGCTTTCTTTCGGCTTTCTTTTGGCTTTCATTGGGCTTTCTTTGGGCTTTCTTTCCCCTTTCTTTGGGCTTTCTTTCCCCTTTCTTTTGGCTTTCATTGGGCTTTCTTTGGGCTTTCTTTCCCCTTTCTTTGGCATTCTTTGGGCTTTCTTTCCCCTTTCTTTGGGCTTTCTTTGGGCTTTCTTTGTGCTTTCTTTCCCCTTTCTTTGGGCTTTCTTTTGGCTTTCTTTCCCCTTTCTTTAGGCTTTCTTTGGGCTTTCTTTGGGCTTTCTTTCCCCTTTCTTTGGGCTTTCTTTCCCCTTTCTTTGGACTTTCTTTGGCTTTCTTTCCCCTTTCTTTGGGCTTTCTTTGGGCTATCTTCCCTTTCTTTCCCCTTTCTTTGGCTTTCTTTGGGCTTTCTTTCCCCTTTCTTTGGGCTTTCTTTGGGCTTTCTTTGGGCTTTCTTTGGGCTTTATTTCCCCTTTCTTTGGGCTTTCTTTCCCCTTTCTTTGGGCTTTCTATCCCCTTTCTTTGGGCTTTCTTTCCCCTTTCTTCGGGCTTTCTTTCCCTTTCTTTGGGCTTTCTTTGGGCTTTCTTTGGGCTTTCTTTCCCCTTTTTTGGGCTTTCTTTCCATTTCTTTGGGCTTTCTTTCCCCTTTCTTTGGGATTTCTTTCCCCTTTCTTTGGGCTTTCTTTCCCCTTTCTTTGGGCTTTCTTTCCCCTTTCTTTCCCCTTTCTTTGGGCTTTCCTTGGGCTTTCTTTGGGCTTTCTTTGGGATTTCTTTCCCCTTTCTTTGGGCTTTCTTTGGGCTTTCTTTGGGCTTTCCTTGGGCTTCCTTTGGGCTTTCTTTGGCTTTCTTTCCCCTTTCTTTGGGATTTCTTTGGGCTTTCTTTCCCCTTTCTTTGGGCTTTCTTTCCCCTTTCGTGGGGCTTTCTTTGGGCTTTCTTTGGGCTTTCTTTCCCCTTTCTTTGGGCTTTCTTTCCCCTTTCTTTGGGCTTTCTTTGGGCTTTCTTTGGGCTTTCTTTGGGCTTTCCTTCCCCTTTCTTTCGTCTTTCTTTGGGCTTTCTTTGGGCTTTCTTTGGGCTTTATATGGGCTTTCTCTGGCTTTCTTTGGGCTTTCTTTGTGCTTTCTCTGGGCTTCTTTCCCCTTTCTTTGGGCTTTCTTTCGGCTTTCTTTCCCCTTTCTTTGGGCTTTCTTTGGGCTTTCTTTGGGGTTTCTTTGGGCTTTTTTGGGCTTTCTTGGGGCTTTCTTTCCCCTTCCTTTGGGCTTTCTTTGGGCTTTCTTTCGGCTTTCTTTGGGCTTTCTTTCCCCTTTCTTTGGGCTTTCTTTCCCCTTTCTTTGGGCTTTCTTTGGGCTTTCTTTGGGCTTTCTTTGGGCTTTCTTTGGGCTTTCTTTGGGCTTTCTTTGGGGTTTCTTTCCCCTTTCTTTGGGCTTTCTTTGGGCTTTGTTTGGGCTTTCTTTGGGCTTTCTTTGGGCTTTCTTTCCCCTTTCTTTGGGCTTTCTTTTGGCTTTCTTTCCCCTTTCTTTAGGCTTTCTTTGGGCTTTCTTTGGGCTTTCTTTCCCCTTTCTTTGGGCTTTCTTTGGGCTTTCTTTCCCCTTTCTTTGGACTTTCTTTGGGCTTTCTTTCCCCTTTCTTTGGGCTTTCTTTGGGCTTTCTTTCCCCTTTCTTTGGGCTTTCTTTCCCCTTTCTTTGGGCTTTCTTTGGGATTTCTTTGGCTTTCTTTCCCCTTTCTTTGGTCTTTCTTTGGGCTTTCTTTCCCCTTTCTTTGGACTTTCTTTGGGCTTTCTTTCCCCTTTCTTTGGGCTTTCTTTCCCCTTTCTTTGGGCTTTCTTTCCCCTTTCTTTGGGCTTTCTTTCCCCTTTCTTTGGGCTTTCTTTGGGATTTCTTTGGGCTTTCTTTCCCCTTTCTTTGGGCTTTCTTTGGGCTTTCTTTGGGCTTTCTTTGGGCTTTCTTTAGGCTTTCTTTGGGCTTTCTTTGGGCTTTCTTTAGGCTTTCTTTGGGCTTTCTCTGGGCTTTCTTTGTGCTTTCTTTGGGCTTTCTTTGGGATTCTTTCCCCTTTCTTTGGGCTTTCTTTGGGCTTTTCTTCCCCTTTCTTTGGGCTTTCTTTGGGCTTTCTTTGGGCTTTCTTTGGGCTTTCTATGGGATTTCTCTGGGCTTTCTTTGGGTTTTCTTTGGGCTTTCTTTGGGCTTCTTTCCCCTTTCTTTGGGCTTTCTTTGGGCTTTCTTTCCCCTTTCTTTGGGCTTTCTTTCCCTTTCTTTGGGCTTTCTTTGGGCTTTCTTTGGGCTTTCTTTCCCCTTTCTTTGGGCATTCTTTGGGCTTTCTTTCCCATTTCTTTGGGCTTTTTTTGGGCTGTCTTTGGGCTTTCTTTCCCCTTTCTTTGGGCTTTCTTTGAGCTTTCTTTCCCCTTTCTTTGGGCTTTCTTTGGGCTTTCTTTGAGCATCCTTTGGACTTACTTTAGGCTTTCTTTGGGCTTTCTTTCGGCTTTCTTTTGGCTTTCATTGGGCTTTCTTTGGGCTTTCTTTCCCCTTTCTTTGGGCTTTCTTTCCCCTTTCTTTTGGCTTTCATTGGGCTTTCTTTGGCTTTCTTTCCCCTTTCTTTGGGCATTCTTTGGGCTTTCTTTCCCCTTTCTTTGGGCTTTCTTTGGGCTTTCTTTGTGCTTTCTTTCCCCTTTCTTTGGGCTTTCTTTTGGCTTTCTTTCCCCTTTCTTTAGGCTTTCTTTGGGCTTTCTTTGGGCTTTCTTTCCCCTTTCTTTGGGCTTTCTTTCCCCTTTCTTTGGACTTTCTTTGGGCTTTCTTTCCCCTTTCTTTGGGCTTTCTTTGGGCTATCTTCCCCTTTCTTTCCCCCTTTCTTTGGGCTTTCTTTGGGCTTTCTTTCCCCTTTCTTTGGGCTTTCTTTGGGCTTTCTTTGGGCTTTCTTTGGGCTTTCTATGGGATTTCTCTGGGCTTTCTTTGGGTTTTCTTTGGGCTTTCTTTGGCTTCTTTCCCCTTTCTTTGGGCTTTCTTTGGGCTTTCTTTCCCCTTTCTTGGGCTTTCTTTCCCCTTTCTTTGGGCTTTCTTTCCCCTTTCTTTGGGCTTTCTTTCCCCTTTCTTTGGGCTTTCTTTGGGATTTCTTTGGGCTTTCTTTCCCCTTTCTTTGGGCTTTCTTTGGGCTTTCTTTGGGCTTTCTTGGGCTTTCTTTAGGCTTTCTTTGGGCTTTCTTTGGGCTTTCTTTAGGCTTTCTTTGGGCTTTCTCTGGGCTTTCTTTGTGCTTTCTTTGGGCTTTCTTTGGATTCTTTCCCCTTTCTTTGGGCTTTCTTTGGGCTTTTCTTCCCCTTTCTTTGGGCTTTCTTTGGGCTTTCTTTGGGCTTTCTTTGGGCTTTCTATGGGATTTCTCTGGCTTTCTTTGGTTTTCTTTGGGCTTTCTTTGGGCTTCTTTCCCCTTTCTTTGGGCTTTCTTTGGGCTTTCTTTCCCCTTTCTTTGGGCTTTCTTTCCCCTTTCTTTGGGCTTTCTTTGGCTTTCTTTGGGCTTTCTTTCCCCTTTCTTTGGGCATTCTTTGGGCTTCTTTCCCATTTCTTTGGGCTTTTTTTGGGCTGTCTTTGGGCTTTCTTTCCCCTTTCTTTGGGCTTTCTTTGAGCTTTCTTTCCCCTTTCTTTGGGCTTTCTTTGGGCTTTCTTTGAGCATCCTTTGGACTTACTTTAGGCTTTCTTTGGGCTTTCTTTCGGCTTTCTTTTGGCTTTCATTGGGCTTTCTTTGGGCTTTCTTTCCCCTTTCTTTGGGCTTTCTTTCCCCTTTCTTTTGCTTTCATTGGGCTTTCTTTGGGCTTTCTTTCCCCTTTCTTTGGGCATTCTTTGGGCTTTCTTTCCCCTTTCTTTGGGCTTTCTTTGGGCTTTCTTTGTGCTTTCTTTCCCCTTTCTTTGGCTTTCTTTTGGCTTTCTTTCCCCTTTCTTTAGGCTTTCTTTGGCTTTCTTTGGGCTTTCTTTCCCCTTTCTTTGGGCTTTCTTTCCCCTTTCTTTGGACTTTCTTTGGCTTTCTTTCCCCTTTCTTTGGGCTTTCTTTGGGCTATCTTCCCCTTTCTTTCCCCTTTCTTTGGGCTTTCTTTGGGCTTTCTTTCCCCTTTCTTTGGGCTTTCTTTGGGCTTTCTTTGGGCTTTCTTTGGGCTTTATTTCCCCTTTCTTTGGGCTTTCTTTCCCCTTTCTTTGGGCTTTCTATCCCCTTTCTTTGGGCTTTCTTTCCCCTTTCTTCGGGCTTTCTTTCCCCTTTCTTTGGGCTTTCTTTGGGCTTTCTTTGGGCTTTCTTTCCCCTTTTTTGGGCTTTCTTTCCCATTTCTTTGGGCTTTCTTTCCCCTTTCTTTGGGATTTCTTTCCCCTTTCTTTGGGCTTTCTTTCCCCTTCTTTGGGCTTTCTTTCCCCTTTCTTTCCCCTTTCTTTGGGCTTTCCTTGCGCTTTCTTTGGGCTTTCTTTGGGCTTTCTTTCCCCCTTTCTTTGGGCTTTCTTTGGGCTTTCTTTGGGCTTTCCTTGGGCTTCCTTTGGGCTTTCTTTGGGCTTTCTTTCCCCTTTCTTTGGGATTTCTTTGGGCTTTCTTTCCCCTTTCTTTGGGCTTTCTTTCCCCTTTCGTGGGGCTTTCTTTGGGCTTTCTTTGGGCTTTCTTTCCCCTTTCTTTGGGCTTTCTTTCCCCTTTCCTTGGGCTTTCTTTGGGCTTTCTTTGGGCTTTCTTTGGGCTTTCCTTCCCCTTTCTTTCGTCTTTCTTTGGGCTTTCTTTGGGCTTTCTTTGGGCTTTATATGGGCTTTCTCTGGGCTTTCTTTGGGCTTTCTTTGTGCTTTCTCTGGGCTTCTTTCCCCTTTCTTTGGGCTTTCTTTCGGCTTTCTTTCCCCTTTCTTTGGGCTTTCTTTCCCCTTTCTTTGGGCTTTCTTTGGGCTTTCTTTGGGCTTTCTTTCCCCTTTCTTTGGGCATTCTTTGGGCTTTCTTTCCCCTTTCTTTGGGCTTTCTTTGGGCTTTCTTTTCCCTTTCTTTGGGCTTTCTTTCCCCTTTCTTTGGACTTTCTTTGGGCTTCTTTCCCCTTTCTTTGGGCTTTCTTTGGGCTATCTTCCCCTTTCTTTCCCCATTTCTTTGGGCTTTCTTTGGGCTTTCTTTGGGCTTTCTTTGGGCTTTCTTTGGGCTTTCTTTGGGCTTTCTTTGGGCTTTTTTTGCGCTTTCTTTGGGCTTTCTTTCCCCTTCCATTATGCTTTCTTTGGGCTTTCTTTCGGCTTTCTTTGGGCTTTCTTTCCCCTTTCTTTGGGCTTTCTTTCCCCTTTCTTTGGGCTTTCCTTGGGCTTTCTTTGGGGTTTCTTTCCCCTTTCTTTAGGCTTTCTTTGGGCTTTCTTTGGGCTTTCTTTCCCCTTTCTTTGGGCTTTCTTTCCCCTTTCTTTGGACTTTCTTTGGGCTTTCTTTCCCCTTTCTTTGGGCTTTCTTTGGGCTTTCTTTGGGCTATCTTCCCTTTCTTTCCCCTTTCTTTGGGCTTTCTTTGGGCTTTCTTTCCCCTTTCTTTGGGCTTTCTTTCCCCTTTCTTTGGGCTTTCTTTGGGCTTTCTTTGGGCTTCCTTTGGGCTTTCTTTCCCCTTTCTTTGGGCTTTCTTTCCCCTTTCTTTGGGCTTTCTTTCCCCTTTCTTTGGGCTTTCTTTCCCCTTTCTTTGGGCTTTCTTTGGGCTTTCTTTGGGCTTTCTTTCCCCTTTCTTTGGGCTTTCTTTGGGCTTTCTTTGGGCTTTCTTTGGGCTTTCTTTGGGCTTTCCTTCCCCTTTCTTTGGGCTTTCTTTGGGCTTTCTTTGGGCTTTCTTTGGGATTCTTTCCCCTTTCTTTGGGCTTTCTTTGGGCTTTCTTTCCCCTTTCTTTGGGCTTTCTTTGGGCTTTCTTTGAGCTTCCTTTGGGCTTACTTTGGGCTTTCTTTGGGCTTTCTTTCGGCTTTCTTTGGGCTTTCTTTCCCCTTTCTTTGGGCTTTCTTTCCCCTTTCTTTTGGCTTTCATTGGGCTTTCTTTGGCTTTCTTTCCCCTTTCTTTGGGCATTCTTTGGGCTTTCTTTCCCCTTTCTTTGGGCTTTCTTTGTGCTTTCTTTCCCCTTTCTTTGGGCTTTCTTTTGGCTTTCTTTCCCCTTTCTTTGGGGATTCTTTGGGCTTTCTTTCCCCTTTCTTTGGGCTTTCTTTGGGCTTTCTTTCCCCTTTCTTTGGGCTTTCTTTCCCCTTTCTTTGAACTTTCTTTGGGCTTTCTTTCCCCTTTCTTTGGGCTTTCTTTGGGCTATCTTCCCTTTCTTTCCCCTTTCTTTGGGCTTTCTTTGGGCTTTCTTTCCCCTTTCTTTGGGCTTTCTTTGGGCTTTCTTTGGGCTTTCTTTGGGCTTTATTTCCCCTTTCTTTGGGCTTTCTTTCCCCTTTCTTTTGGCTTTCATTGGGCTTTCTTTGGGCTTTCTTTCCCCTTTCTTTGGGCATTCTTTGGGCTTTCTTTCCCCTTTCTTTGGGCTTTCTTTGGGCTTTCTTTGGGCTTTCTTTCCCCTTTCTTTGGGCTTTCTTTCCCCTTTCTTTGGACTTTCTTTGGGCTTTCTTTCCCCTTTCTTTGGGCTTTCTTTGGGCTATCTTCCCCTTTCTTTCCCCTTTCTTTGGGCTTTCTTTGGGCTTTCTTTCCCCTTTCTTTGGGCTTTCTTTGGGCTTTCTTTGGGCTTTCTTTGGGCTTTATTTCCCCTTTCTTTGGGTTTTCTTTCCCCTTTCTTTGGGCTTTCTATCCCCTTTCTTTGGGCTTTCTTTCCCCTTTCTTCGGGCTTTCTTTCCCCTTTCTTTGGGCTTTCTTTGGGCTTTCTTGGGCTTTCTTTCCCCTTTTTTGGGCTTTCTTTCCCATTTCTTTGGGCTTTCTTTCCCCTTTCTTTGGGATTTCTTTCCCCTTTCTTTGGGCTTTCTTTCCCCTTTCTTTGGGCTTTCTTTCCCCTTTCTTTCCCCTTTCTTTGGGCTTTCCTTGCGCTTTCTTTGGGCTTTCTTTGGGCTTTCTTTCCCCTTTCTTTGGGCTTTCTTTGGGCTTTCTTTGGGCTTTCCTTGGGCTTTCTTTGGGCTTTCTTTCCCCTTTCTTTGGGATTTCTTTGGGCTTTCTTTCCCCTTTCTTTGGGCTTTCTTTCCCCTTTCGTGGGGCTTTCTTTGGGCTTTCTTTGGGCTTTCTTTCCCCTTTCTTTGGGCTTTCTTTCCCCTTTCTTTGGGCTTTCTTTGGGCTTTCTTTGGGCTTTCCTTCCCCTTTCTTTCGTCTTTCTTTGGGCTTTCTTTGGGCTTTCTTTGGGCTTTATATGGGCTTTCTCTGGGCTTTCTTTGGGCTTTCTTTGTGCTTTCTCTGGGCTTCTTTCCCCTTTCTTTGGGCTTTCTTTCGGCTTTCTTTCCCCTTTCTTTGGGCTTTCTTTCCCCTTTCTATGGGCTTTCTTTGGGCTTTCTTTGGGCTTTCTTTCCCCTTTCTTTGGGCATTCTTTGGGCTTTCTTTCCCCTTTCTTTGGGCTTTCTTTGGGCTTTCTTTCCCCTTTCTTTGGGCTTTCTATTCACTTTCTTTCCCCTTTCTTTAGGCTTTCTTTGGGCTTTCTTTGGGCTTTCTTTTCCCTTTCTTTGGGCTTTCTTTCCCCTTTCTTTGGACTTTCTTTGGGCTTTCTTTCCCCTTTCTTTGGGCTTTCTTTGGGCTATCTTCCCCTTTCTTTCCCATTTCTTTGGGCTTTCTTTGGGCTTTCTTTGGCTTTCTTTGGGCTTTCTTTCCCTTTCTTTGGGCTTTCCTTGTTCTTTCTTTGGGGTTTCTTTCCCCTTTCTTTAGTCTTTCTTTGGGCTTTCTTTGGGCTTTCTTTCCCCTTTCTTTGGGCTTTCTTTCCCCTTTCTTTGGACTTTCTTTGGGCTTTCTTTCCCCTTTCTTTGGGCTTTCTTTGGGCTTTCTTTGGGCTATCTTCCCCTTTCTTTCCCCTTTCTTTGGCTTTCTTTGGGCTTTCTTTCCCCTTTCTTTGGGCTTTCTTTCCCC
This sequence comes from Columba livia, assembly GCF_036013475.1. Lineage (NCBI taxonomy): Eukaryota > Metazoa > Chordata > Aves > Columbiformes > Columbidae > Columba > Columba livia. Next base: position 10,608 of record NW_027043373.1, on the reverse strand, counting down.
TTTCTTTGGGCTTTCTTTGGGCTTTCTTTGGGCTTTCTTTCCCCTTTCTTTGGGCTTTCTTTCCCCTTTCTTTGGGCTTTCTTTCCCCTTTCTTTGGGCTTTCTTTCCCCTTTCTTTGGGCTTTCTTTGGGATTTCTTTGGGCTTTCTTTCCCCTTTCTTTGGGCTTTCTTTGGGCTTTCTTTGGGCTTTCTTTGGGCTTTCTTTGGGCTTTCCTTCCCCTTTCTTTGGGCTTTCTTTGGGCTTTCTTTGGGCTTTCTTTGGGATTCTTTCCCCTTTCTTTGGGCTTTCTTTGGGCTTTCTTTCCCCTTTCTTTGGGCTTTCTTTGGGCTTTCTTTGAGCTTCCTTTGGGCTTACTTTGGCTTTCTTTGGGCTTTCTTTCGGCTTTCTTTGGGCTTTCTTTCCCCTTTCTTTGGGCTTTCTTTCCCCTTTCTTTTGGCTTTCATTGGGCTTTCTTTGGGCTTTCTTTCCCCTTTCTTTGGGCATTCTTTGGGCTTTCTTTCCCCTTTCTTTGGGCTTTCTTTGTGCTTTCTTTCCCCTTTCTTTGGGCTTTCTTTTGGCTTTCTTTCCCCTTTCTTTGAGGATTCTTTGGGCTTTCTTTCCCCTTTCTTTGGGCTTTCTTTGGCTTTCTTTCCCCTTTCTTTGGGCTTTCTTTCCCCTTTCTTTGAACTTTCTTTGGGCTTTCTTTCCCCTTTCTTTGGGCTTTCTTTGGGCTATCTTCCCCTTTCTTTCCCCTTTCTTTGGGCTTTCTTTGGGCTTTCTTTCCCCTTTCTTTGGGCTTTCTTTGGGCTTTCTTTGGGCTTTCTTTGGGCTTTATTTCCCCTTTCTTTGGGCTTTCTTTCCCCTTTCTTTGGGCTTTCTTTCCCCTTTCTTTGGGATTTCTTTCCCCTTTCTTTGGGCTTTCTTTCCCCTTTCTTTGGGCTTTCTTTCCCCTTTCTTTGGGCTTTCTTTCCCCTTTCTTTGGGCTTTCTTTGGGGTTTCTTTCCCCTTTCTTTGGGCTTTCTTTCCCCTTTCGTGGGGCTTTCTTTGGGCTTTCTTTGGGCTTTCTTTCCCCTTTCTTTGGGCTTTCTTTCCCCTTTCTTTGGGCTTTCTTTGGGCTTTCTTTGGGCGTTCTTTGGCTTTCTTTCCCCTTTCTTTGGGCTTTCTTTCCATTTCTTTGGGCTTTCTTTCCCCTTTCTTTGGGCTTTCTTTCCCCTTTCTTTGGGCTTTCTTTGGGATTTCTCTGGGCTTTCTTTCCCTTTTCTTTGGGCTTTCTTTGGGCTTTCTTTGGGCTTTCTTTGGGCTTTCTTTGGGCTTTCCTTCCCCTTTCTTTGGGCTTTCTTTGGGCTTTCTTTGGGCTTTCTTTGGGCTTTCTTTGGGATTCTTTCCCCTTTCTTTGGCTTTCTTTGGGCTTTCTTTCCCCTTTCTTTGGGCTTTCTTTCCCCTTTCTTTGGGCTTTCTTTGGGCTTTCTTTGAGCTTCCTTTGGGCTTACTTTGGGCTTTCTTGGGCTTTCTTTCGGCTTTCTTTGGGCTTTCTTTCCTCTTTCTTTGGGCTTTCTTTCCCCTTTCTTTTGGCTTTCATTGGGCTTTCTTTGGGCTTTCTTTCCCCTTTCTTTGGGCATTCTTTGGGCTTTCTTTCCCCTTTCTTTGGGCTTTCTTTGTGCTTTCTTTCCCCTTTCTTTGGGCTTTCTTTTGGCTTTCTTTCCCCTTTCTTTGGGGATTCTTTGGGCTTTCTTTCCCCTTTCTTTGGCTTTCTTTGGGCTTTCTTTCCCCTTTCTTTGGGCTTTCTTTCCCCTTTCTTTGAACTTTCTTTGGGCTTTCTTTCCCCTTTCTTTGGGCTTTCTTTGGGCTATCTTCCCCTTTCTTTCCCCTTTCTTTGGGCTTTCTTTGGGCTTTATTTCCCCTTTCTTTGGGCTTTCTTTCCCCTTTCTTTGGGCTTTCTATCCCCTTTTTTTGGGCTTTCTTTCCCCTTTCTTCGGGCTTTCTTTCCCCTTTCTTTGGGCTTTCTTTGGGCTTTCTTTGGGCTTTCTTTCCCCTTTCTTTGGGCTTTCTTTCCCATTTCTTTGGCTTTCTTTCCCCTTTCTTTGGGATTTCTTTCCCCTTTCTTTGGGCTTTCTTTCCCCTTTCTTTGGGCTTTCTTTCCCCTTTCTTTCCCCTTTCTTTGGGCTTTCTTTGGGCTTTCTTTGGGCTTTCTTTCCCCTTTCTTTGGGCTTTCTTTCCCCTTTCGTGGGGCTTTCTTTGGGCTTTCTTTGGCTTTCTTTCCCCCTTTCTTTGGGCTTTCTTTCCCCTTTCTTTGGGCTTTCTTTGGGCTTTCTTTGGGCTTTCTTTCCCCTTTCTTTGGGCTTTCTTTCCCCTTTCTTTGGGCTTTCTTTCCCCTTTCTTTTGGCTTTCTTTCCACTTTCTTTGGCCTTTCTTTGGGATTTCTTTGGGCTTTCTTTCCCCTTTCTTTGGGCTTTCTTTGGGCTTTCTTTGGGCTTTCTTTGGGTTTTCCTTCCCCTTTCTTTGGGCTTTCTTTGGGCTTTCTTTGGGCTTACTGTGGGCTTTCTTTGGGCTTTCTTTGGGCTTTCTTTGGGCTTTCTTTGGGCTTTCTTTCCCCTTTCTTTGGGCTTTCTTTCCCCTTTCTTTGGGCTTTCTTTGGCTTTCTTTGAGCTTCCTTTGGGCTTACTTTGGGCTTTCTTTGGGCTTTCTTTCGCCTTTCTTTGGGCTTTCTTTCCCCTTTCTTTGGGCTTTCTTTCCCCTTTCTTTTGGCTTTCATTGGGCTTTCTTTGGGCTTTCTTTCCCCTTTCTTTGGGCATTCTTTGGGCTTTCTTTCCCCTTTCTTTGTGCTTTCTTTGTGCTTTCTTTCCCCTTTCTTTGGGCTTTCTTTTGGCTTTCTTTCCCCTTTCTTTGGGATTCTTTGGGCTTCTTTCCCCTTTCTTTGGGCTTTCTTTGGGCTTTCTTTCCCCTTTCTTTGGGCTTTCTTTCCCCTTTCTTTGAACTTTCTTTGGGCTTTCTTTCCCCTTTCTTTGGGCTTTCTTTGGGCTATCTTCCCCTTTCTTTCCCCTTTCTTTGGGCTTTCTTTGGGCTTTCTTTCCCCTTTCTTTGGGCTTTCTTTGGGCTTTCTTTGGGCTTTCTTTGGGCTTTCTTTGGGCTTTATTTCCCCTTTCTTTGGGCTTTCTTTCCCCTTTCTTTGGGCTTTCTATCCCCTTTTTTTGGGCTTTCTTTCCCCTTTCTTTGGGATTTCTTTCCCCTTTCTTTGGGCTTTCTTTCCCCTTTCTTTGGCTTTCTTTCCCCTTTCTTTCCCCTTTCTTTGGGCTTTCTTTGGGCTTTCTTTGGGCTTTCTTTGGGCTTTCTTTCCCCTTTCTTTGGGCTTTCTTTCCCCTTTCGTGGGGCTTTCTTTGGGCTTTCTTTGGGCTTTCTTTCCCCTTTCTTTGGGCTTTCTTTCCCCTTTCTTTGGGCTTTCTTTGGGCTTTCCTTGGGCTTCCTTTGGGCTTTCTTTGGCTTTCTTTGGAATTTCTTTGGGCTTCTTTCCCCTTTCTTTGGGCTTTCTTTCCCCTTTCGTGGGGCTTTCTTTGGGCTTTCTTTGGGCTTTCTTTCCCCTTTCTTTGGGCTTTCTTTCCCCTTTCTTTGGGCTTTCTTTGGGCTTTGTTTGGGCTTTCTTTGGGCTTTCTTTCCCCTTTCTTTGGGCTTTCTTTGGGCTTTCTTTGGGCTTTCTTTGGGCTTTCTTTGGGCTTTCTTTGGGCTTTATATGGGCTTTCTCCGGGCTTTCTTTGGGCTTTCTTTGGGCTTTCTTTGGGCTTTCTTTGGGCTTCTTTCCCCTTTCTTTGGGCTTTCTTTGGGCTTTCTTTCCCCTTTCTTTGGGCTTTCTTTGGGCTTTCTTGGGCTTTCTTTCCCCTTTCTTTGGGCATTCTTTGGGCTTTCTTTCCCCTTTCTTTGGGCTTTCTTTCCCCTTTCTTTGGGCTTTCTTTTCACTTTCTTTCCCCTTTCTTTAGGCTTTCTTTGGGCTTTCTTTGGGCTTTCTTTCCCCTTTCTTTGGGCTTTCTTTTCCCCTTTCTTTGGGCTTTCTTTGGGCTTTCTTTGGGCTTTCTTTGGGCTTTCTTTCCCCTTTCTTTGGGCATTCTTTGGGCTTTCTTTCCCATTTCTTTGGGCTTTTTTTGGGCTGTCTTTGGGCTTTCTTTCCCCTTTCTTTGGGCTTTCTTTGAGCTTTCTTTCCCCTTTCTTTGGGCTTTCTTTGGGCTTTCTTTGAGCATCCTTTGGACTTACTTTAGGCTTTCTTTGGGCTTTCTTTCGGCTTTCTTTTGGCTTTCATTGGGCTTTCTTTGGCTTTCTTTCCCCTTTCTTTGTGCATTCTTTGGGCTTTCTTTCCCCTTTCTTTGGGCTTTCTTTGGGCTTTCTTTGTGCTTTCTTTCCCCTTTCTTTGGGCTTTCTTTTGGCTTTCTTTCCCCTTTCTTTAGGCTTTCTTTGGGCTTTCTTTGGGCTTTCTTTCCCCTTTCTTTGTGCTTTCTTTCCCCTTTCTTTGGACTTTCTTTGGGCTTTCTTTCCCCTTTCTTTGGCTTTCTTTGGGCTATCTTCCCCTTTCTTTCCCCTTTCTTTGGGCTTTCTTTGGGCTTTCTTTCCCCTTTCTTTGGGCTTTCTTGGGCTTTCTTTGGGCTTTCTTTGGCTTTATTTCCCCTTTCTTTGGGCTTTCTTTCCCCTTTCTTCGGGCTTTCTTTCCCCTTTCTTTGGGCTTTCTTTGGGCTTTCTTTGGGCTTTCTTTCCCCTTTTTGGGGCTTTCTTTCCATTTCTTTGGGCTTTCTTTCCCCTTTCTTTGGGATTTCTTTCCCCTTTCTTTGGGCTTTCTTTCCCCTTTCTTTGGGCTTTCTTTCCCCTTTCTTTCCCCTTTCTTTGGGCTTTCTTTCCCCTTTCTTTGGGCTTTCTTTCCCCTTTCTTTGGGCTTTCTTTCCACTTCTTTGGGCTTTCTTTGGGATTTCTTTGGGCTTTCTTTCCCCTTTCTTTGGGCTTTCTTTGGGCTTTCTTTGGGCTTTCTTTGGGCTTTCTTTGGGCTTTCCTTCCCCTTTCTTTGGGCTTTCTTTGGGCTTTCTTTGGGCTTTCTTTGGGCTTTCTTTGGGATTCTTTCCCCTTTCTTTGGGCTTTCTTTGGGCTTTCTTTCCCCTTTCTTTGGGCTTTCTTTCCCCTTTCTTTGGGCTTTCTTTGGGCTTTCTTTGAGCTTCCTTTGGGCTTACTTTGGGCTTTCTTTGGGCTTTCTTTCGGCTTTCTTTGGGCTTTCTTTCCCTTTCTTTGGGCTTTCTTTCCCTTTCTTTGGGCTTTCTTTCCCCTTTCTTTGGGCTTTCTTTCCACTTTCTTTGGGCTTTCTTTGGGATTTCTTTGGGCTTTCTTTCCCCTTTCTTTGGCTTTCTTTCCCCTTTCTTTGGGCTTTCTTTCCCCTTTCGTGGGGCTTTCTTTGGGCTTTCTTTGGGTTTTCTTTCCCCTTTCTTTGGGCTTTCTTTCCCCTTTCTTTGGGCTTCTTTGGGCTTTCTTTGGGCTTTCCTTCCCCTTTCTTTCGTCTTTCTTTGGGCTTTCTTTGGGCTTTCTTTGGGCTTTATATGGGCTTTCTCTGGGCTTTCTTTGGGCTTTCTTTGTGCTTTCTCTGGGCTTCTTTCCCCTTTCTTTGGGCTTTCTTTCGGCTTTCTTTCCCCTTTCTTTGGGCTTTCTTTCCCCTTTCTTTGGGCTTTCTTTGGGCTTTCTTTGGGCTTTCTTTCCCTTTCTTTGGGCATTCTTTGGGCTTTCTTTCCCCTTTCTTTGGGCTTTCTTTGGGCTTTCTTTCCCCTTTCTTTGGGCTTTCTATTCACTTTCTTTCCCCTTTCTTTAGGCTTTCTTTGGGCTTTCTTTGGGCTTTCTTTTCCCTTTCTTTGGGCTTTCTTTCCCCTTTCTTTGGACTTTCTTTGGGCTTTCTTTCCCCTTTCTTTGGGCTTTCTTTGGGCTATCTTCCCCTTTCTTTCCCATTTCTTTGGGCTTTCTTTGGCTTTCTTTGGGCTTTCTTTGGGCTTTCTTTGGGCTTTCTTTCGCTTTCTTTGGGCTTTCTTTCCCCTTTCTTTGGGCTTTCTTCCCCTTTCTTTGGGCTTTCCTTGGCTTTCTTTGGGGTTTCTTTCCCCTTTCTTTAGGCTTTCTTTGGGCTTTCTTTGGGCTTTCTTTCCCCTTTCTTTGGGCTTTCTTTCCCTTTCTTTGGACTTTCTTTGGGCTTTCTTTCCCCTTTCTTTGGGCTTTCTTTGGGCTTTCTTTGGGTTATCTTCCCCTTTCTTTCCCCTTTCTTTGGCTTTCTTTGGGCTTTCTTTCCCCTTTCTTTGGGCTTTCTTTCCCCTTTCTTTGGGCTTTCTTTGGGATTTCTTTGGGCTTTCTTTCCCCTTTCTTTGGGCTTTCTTTCCCCTTTCTTTGGGCTTTCTTTCCCCTTTCTTTGGGCTTTCTTTGGGATTTCTTTGGCTTTCTTTCCCCTTTCTTTGGGCTTTCTTTGGGCTTTCTTTGGGCTTTCTTTGGGCTTTCTTTGGGCTTTCCTTCCCCTTTCTTTGGGCTTTCTTTGGGCTTTCTTTGGCTTTCTTTGGGCTTTCTTTGGGATTCTTTCCCCTTTCTTTGGGCTTTCTTTGGGCTTTCTTTCCCCTTTCTTTGGGCTTTCTTTCCCCTTTCTTTGGGCTTTCTTTGGGCTTTCTTTGAGCTTCCTTTGGGCTTACTTTGGGCTTTCTTTGGGCTTTCTTTCGGCTTTCTTTGGGCTTTCTTTCCCCTTTCTTTGGGCATTCTTTGGGCTTTCTTTCCCCTTTCTTTGGGCTTTCTTTGTGCTTTCTTTCCCCTTTCTTTGGGCTTTCTTTTGGCTTTCTTTCCCCTTTCTTTGGGGATTCTTTGGGCTTTCTTTCCCCTTTCTTTGGCTTTCTTTGGGCTTTCTTTCCCCTTTCTTTGGGCTTTCTTTCCCCTTTCTTTGAACTTTCTTTGGGCTTTCTTTCATCTTTCTTTGGGCTTTCTTTGGGCTATCTTCCCCTTTCTTTCCCCTTTCTTTGGGCTTTCTTTGGGCTTTCTTTCCCCTTTCTTTGGGCTTTCTTTGGGCTTTCTTTGGGCTTTATTTCCCCTTTCTTTGGCTTTCTTTCCCCTTTCTTTGGGCTTTCTATCCCCTTTTTTTGGGCTTTCTTTCCCCTTTCTTCGGGCTTTCTTTCCCCTTTCTTTGGGCTTTCTTTGGGCTTTCTTTGGGCTTTCTTTCCCTTTCTTTGGGCTTTCTTTCCCATTTCTTTGGGCTTTCTTTCCCCTTTCTTTGGGATTTCTTTCCCCTTTCTTTGGGCTTTCTTTCCCCTTTCTTTGGGCTTTCTTTCCCCTTTCTTTCCCCTTTCTTTGGGCTTTCTTTGGGCTTTCTTTGGGCTTTCTTTGGGCTTTCTTTCCCCTTTCTTTGGGCTTTCTTTGGGCTTTCTTTGGGCTTTCCTTGGGCTTCCTTTGGGCTTTCTTTGGGCTTTCTTTGGAATTTCTTTGGGCTTTCTTTCCCCTTTCTTTGGGCTTTCTTTCCCCTTTCGTGGGGCTTTCTTTGGGCTTTCTTTGGGCTTTCTTTCCCCTTTCTTTGGGCTTTCTTTCCCCTTTCTTTGGGCTTTCTTTGGGCTTTCTTTGGGCTTTCTTTGGGCTTTCTTTCCCCTTTCTTTGGGCTTTCTTTGGGCTTTCTTTGGGACTTCTTTGGGCTTTCTTTGGGCTTTCTTTGGGCTTTATATGGGCTTTATCTGGGCTTTCTTTGGGCTTTCTTTGGGCTTTCTCTGGGCTTTCTTTGGCTTTCTTTGGGCTTTCTTTGGGCTTCTTTCCCCTTTCTTTGGGCTTTCTTTGGGCTTTCTTTCCCCTTTCTTTGGGCTTTCTTTCCCCTTTCTTTGGGCTTTCTTGGGCTTTCTTTGGGCTTTCTTTGGGCTTTCTTTCCCCTTTCTTTGGGCATTCTTTGGGCTTTCTTTCCCCTTTCTTTGGGCTTTCTTTCCCATTTCTTTGGGCTTTCTTTCCCCTTTCTTTGGGCTTTCTTTTCACTTTCTTTCCCCTTTCTTTAGGCTTTCTTTGGGCTTTCTTTGGGCTTTCTTTTCCCTTTCTTTGGGCTTTCTTTCCCCTTTCTTTCCCCCTTTCTTTGGCTTTCTTTGGGCTTTCTTTGGGCTTTCTTTGGGCTTTCTTTCCCCTTTCTTTGGGCTTTCTTTGGGCTTTCTTTGGGCTTTCCTTGGGCTTCCTTTGGGCTTTCTTTGGGCTTTCTTTCCCCTTTCTTTGGGATTTCTTTGGGCTTTCTTTCCCCTTTCTTTGGGCTTTCTTTCCCCTTTCTTTGGCTTTCTTTCCCCTTTCGTGGGCTTTCTTTGGGCTTTCTTTCCCCTTTCTTTGGGCTTTCTTTCCCCTTTCTTTGGGCTTTCTTTGGGCTTTCTTTGGGCTTTCTTTGGGCTTTCCTTCCCCTTTCTTTGGTCTTTCTTTGGTCTTTCTTTGGGCTTTCTCTGGGCTTTATATGGGCTTTCTCTGGCTTTCTTTGGGCTTTCTTTGGGCTTTCTCTGGGCTTCTTTCCCCTTTCTTTGGGCTTTCTTTCGGCTTTCTTTCCCCTTTCTTTGGGCTTTCTTTCCCCTTTCTTTGGGCTTTCTTTGGGCTTTCTTTGGGCTTTCTTTCCCCTTTCTTTGGGCATTCTTTGGGCTTTCTTTCCCCTTTCTTTGGCCTTTCTTTGGGCTTTCTTTGGGCTTTCTTTCCCCTTTCTTTGGGCTTTCTTTTCACTTTCTTTCCCCTTTCTTTAGGCTTTCTTTGGGCTTTCTTTGGCTTTCTTTTCCTTTCTTTGGGCTTTCTTTCCCCTTTCTTTGGACTTTCTTTGGGCTTTCTTTCCCCTTTCTTTGGGCTTTCTTTGGGCTATCTTCCCCTTTCTTTCCCATTTCTTTGGGCTTTCTTTGGGCTTTCTTTGGGCTTTCTTTGGGCTTTCTTTGGGCTTTCTTTGGGCTTTCTTTGGGCTTTCTTTGGGCTTTCTTTGGGCTTTTTTTGCGCTTTCTTTGGGCTTTCTTTCCCCTTCCTTTGGGCTTTCTTTGGGCTTTCTTTCGGCTTTCTTTGGGCTTTCTTTCCCCTTTCTTTGGGCTTTCTTTCCCCTTTCTTTGGGCTTTCTTTGGGGTTTCTTTCCCCTTTCTTTGGGCTTTCTTTGGGCTTTGTTTGGGCTTTCTTTGGGCTTTCTTTGGGCTTTCTTTCCCCTTTCTTTGGGCTTTCTTTTGGCTTTCTTTCCCCTTTCTTTAGGCTTTCTTTGGGCTTTCTTGGGCTTTCTTTCCCCTTTCTTTGGGCTTTCTTTGGGCTTTCTTTCCCCTTTCTTTGGACTTCTTTGGGCTTTCTTTCCCCTTTCTTTGGGCTTTCTTTGGGATTTCTTTGGGCTTTCTTTCCCCTTTCTTTGGGCTTTCTTTGGGCTTTCTTTGGGCTTTCTTTGGGCTTTCTTTGGGCTTTCCTTCCCCTTTCTTTGGGCTTTCTTTGGGCTTTCTTTGGGCTTTCTTTGGGCTTTCTTTGGGATTCTTTCCCCTTTCTTTGGGCTTTCTTTGGGCTTTCTTTCCCCTTTCTTTGGGCTTTCTTTTCCCCTTTCTTTGGGCTTTCTTTGGGCTTTCTTTGAGCTTCCTTTGGGCTTACTTTGGGCTTTCTTTGGGCTTTCTTTCGGCTTTCTTTGGGCTTTCTTTCCCCTTTCTTTGGGCATTCTTTGGGCTTTCTTTCCCCTTTCTTTGGGCTTTCTTTGTGCTTTCTTTCCCCTTTCTTTGGGCTTTCTTTTGGCTTTTTCTTTCCCTTTCTTTGGGGATTCTTTGGGCTTTCTTTCCCCTTTCTTTGGGCTTTCTTTGGGCTTTCTTTCCCCTTTCTTTGGGCTTTCTTTCCCCTTTCTTTGAACTTTCTTTGGGCTTTCTTTCATCTTTCTTTGGGCTTTCTTTGGGCTATCTTCCCCTTTCTTTCCCCTTTCTTTGGGCTTTCTTTGGGCTTTCTTTCCCCTTTCTTTGGGCTTTCTTTGGGCTTTCTTTGGGCTTTATTTCCCCTTTCTTTGGCTTTCTTTCCCCTTTCTTTGGGCTTTCTATCCCCTTTTTTTGGGCTTTCTTTCCCTTTCTTCGGGCTTTCTTTCCCCTTTCTTTGGGCTTTCTTTGGGCTTTCTTTGGGCTTTCTTTCCCCTTTCTTTGGGCTTTCTTTCCCATTTCTTTGGGCTTTCTTTCCCCTTTCTTTGGGATTTCTTTCCCCTTTCTTTGGGCTTTCTTTCCCCTTTCTTTGGGCTTTCTTTCCCCTTTCTTTCCCCTTTCTTTGGGCTTTCTTTGGGCTTTCTTTGGCTTTCTTTGGGCTTTCTTTCCCCTTTCTTTGGGCTTTCTTTGGGCTTTCTTTGGGCTTTCCTTGGGCTTCCTTTGGGCTTTCTTTGGGCTTTCTTTGGAATTTCTTTGGGCTTTCTTTCCCCTTTCTTTGGGCTTTCTTTCCCCTTTCGTGGGGCTTTCTTTGGGCTTTCTTTGGGCTTTCTTTCCCCTTTCTTTGGGCTTTCTTTCCCCTTTCTTTGGGCTTTCTTTGGGCTTTCTTTGGGCTTTCTTTGGGCTTTCTTTCCCCTTTCTTTGGGCTTTCTTTGGGCTTTCTTTGGGACTTCTTTGGGCTTTCTTTGGGCTTTCTTTGGGCTTTATATGGGCTTTATCTGGGCTTTCTTTGGGCTTTCTTTGGGCTTT
>NW_027043372.1:58201-128664 GCF_036013475.1 Columba livia | reverse complement strand
TAAAGATGAAAGTAAGAAGAAAGAAAGCAGAAAGAAAGAAGAGAAGAAAGAAGAAAAAGAAAGAAAGAAGAAGGAAAGAAGGAAGAAAGAAAGAATTAAGAAAGAAGTAAGAAAGAAGAAGAAAGAAAGAAGAAGGAAAGAAGAAATAAAGAAAGAAGAAAGAAATAAGAAGAGAAAGAAGAAAGAAGTAAGAAAGAAGTAAGAAAGAAGTAAGAATGAAGTAACAAGAGAAAGAAAGAAGAAAGAAAGAATTAATAAAGAAAGAAGAAAGAAAGAAATAAAGAAGAAATAAAGAAGGAAGAAAGAAGAAAGAAAGAAGTAAGAAAGAAGTAAGAAAGAAGAAAGAAAGAAGAAAGAAAAAAAAGAAGAAAGAAGAAGAAAGAAAGAAAGAAGAAAGGAAGAAGTAAGAAAAAAAGAAGAAAGAAAGTATAAAGAAAGAAGAACGAAAGAAGAAAGAAATGAGAAACAAGAATGAGAATTAAGAAGAAAGAAAGAAAAAGAAAGAAAGAAAGAAAGAAGAAAGAAAGAAGAAAGAAAGAAGTAAGAAAGAATTAAGAAAGAAAGAAGAAAGAAAGAAGGAAGAAAGAAAGAAGAAAGAAAGAAGAAAGAAAGAAATAAGGAATAAAGAAGTAAGAAAGAAGTAAGAAAGAAAGAAAGAAGAAAGAAAGAAATAAGGAATAAAGAAGAGAAGAAAGAAAGAAGATAGAAAGAAGAAAGAAAGAAAGAAGAAAGAAGGAAGAAAGAAAGAGGAAAGAAAGAAGGAAGAAAGAATGAAGAAAGAAAGAAGAAAGAAAGAAGTAAGAAAGAATTAAGAAATGAAAAAAGAAGAAAAAAGAAAGAAGAAAGAAGAAAGAAGAAAGAAAGAAAGAAAGAAAGTAAGAAAGAATAAGAAAGAAAGAAGAGAGAAAGAAGAAAGAAGAAGAAAGAATGAAAGAAGAAAGAAAAAGATGAAAGAAAGAAGATAGAAAGAAGAAAGAAGAAGAAATAAAGAAGTAAGAAAGAAGTAAGAAAGAAAGAAAGAAGAAAGAAAGAAGAATGAAAGAAAGAAGAAAGAAAATAGAGATAAGAAGAAGAAGAAGAAGAAGAATAAGAAAGAAGAATGAAAGAAGAAGAAAGAAGAAAGAAAGAAGAAAGAAGAAGAAGAAGAAAGAAGAAAAGAATGAAGAAAGAAAGAAGTAAGAAAGAACTCAGAAGAAGAAGTAAGAAGAAGAAGAGAAAGAAGAAAGAAGAAAGAAGAAAGAAGAAAGAAAGAAGTAGAAAGAAAAAGAAAGAATGAAGAAAGAAAGAAGTATGAAGAAAGAAAGAAAGAAAGAAGAAGGAAAGAAAGAAGAAAGAAAGAGAGAAGAAAGAAATAAGAAAGAAGAAAGAAAGAAGAAAGAAAGAAAGAAGAAGAAGAAAGAAGAAAGAAGAAAGAAGAAAGAAAGAAGAAGTAAGAAAGAATGAAGAAGAGAAGAAGAAAGAAGAAGAATGAAAGAAAGAAGAAATAAAGAAGAACGAAAGAAGAATGAAAGAAGAAAGAACAAAGAAAGAGAAGAAAGAAAGAAAGAAGAAGAAGAAAGAAGAAAGAAAGAAAGAAGAAGAAAGAAAGAAAGAAGAAAGAAAGAAAGAGAAAGAAAGAAGAAGTAAGAAAGAAGAAAGAAAGAAAAAGAAAGAAGAATTGAAAGAAGAAAGAAGACTGAAAAAGAAAGAAAGAAGAGAGAAAGAAAGAAGAAAGAAAGAAGGAAGAAAGAGGGAAGAAAGAAGATAAAAGAAAGAAAGAAAGAAGAAAGAAAGAAAGAAGGAAGAAAGAAGTAAGAAAGAAGTAAAGAAGAAACAAAGAATAAAGAAAGAAAGAAGAAAGAATGAAGAAAGAAAGAAGAATGAAAGAAGAAAGTAAGAAAGAAGAAGGAAGAGAATGAAGAATGAAAAAGAAAGAAAGAAAGAAGAAAGAAAGATGAATGAATGAAGGAAGAAGAACATAGAAAGGAGTAAGAAAGAAAGAAGTAAGAAAGAAAGAAGAAAGAAGAAAGAAAGAAGAAAGAAAGAAGAAGAAGAAAGAAGAAAGAATGAAGAAAGAAAGAAGAAAGAAAGAATAAAGAAAGAAGAAAGAAAGAAAGAAAGAAAGAAGAAAGAAAGAAAGAAAGAAAGAAGAATAAAGAAAAAGAAAGAAGAAAGAAAGAAAGAAAGAAGAAAGAAAGAAGAACAAAGAAGAAAGAAGAAAGAAAGAAAGAACAAAGAAAGAAAGAACAAAGAAAGAAGAAAGAAAAAGAAAGAGAAGAAAGAAAGAAGAAAGAAAGAAGAAAGAAGAAAGAAGAAAGAAGTAAGAAAGAAGAGAGAGAAAGAAAGATAAAGAAAGAGAGAAGAAAGAAAGAAAGAAGAAAGAAGAAAGAAGAAAGAAGAAAGAAAGAAGAAAGAAAGAACAATGAAGTAAGAAGAGTAAGAAAGAAAGAGAAAGAAAAGAAGAGAAAGAAAGAAAAAGAAAGAAAGAAAAAAGAAAGAAAGAAGAAGAAGAAGAAGAAAGAAAGAAGAAAGAAGAGTAAGAAAGAAAGAAGAAAGAAGTAAGAAAGAAAAGAAAGAAGAAGAAAAAGTAAGAAAGAAGAAAGAAGAAAGAAGAAAAAAAGAAGAAAGTAAGAAGTAAGAAAGAAAGAAGTAAGAAAGAAGTAAGAAAGAAGAAAGATGAAAAAAGAAAGAGAAAGAAAGAAAAATGAAAGAAGAAGAAAGAAAGAAAGAAAGAAAAAGAAAGAATAAGTAAGAATAAAGAAGAAGAAAGAAGAAGAAAGAAGAAGAAAGAAGAAATAAGAAAGGAAGAAAGAAAGAAAAGAAAGAAAGAAGAAGAAGAAAGATAGAAAGAAAGCAGAAAGAAAGAAGAAAAAAAGAAGTAAGAAGAAAGAAGGAAAGAAGAAAGAAAGCATAAATAAGAAAGAAGAAAGTAAGAAAGAAGTAAGAAAGAAAGAATGAAGAAGAAAGTAGAAAGAAAGATGAAAGAAGGAAGGAAAGAAAGAAGAAAGAAAGAAGAAAGAAGTAAGAAAGAAAGAAGAAGAAAGACGAAAGAAAGAAGGAAGAAAGAAGGAAGAAAGAAAGAAGGAAGATAGAAGGAAGAAAGAAAGAGTAGAAAGAAGTAAGAAAGAAAGAAGAAGAAAGAAGAAGGAAAGAAGAAAGAAAGAAAGAAGAAAGAAATAAGAAAGAAAGAAGAAAGAAAGAAAGAAGTAAGAAAGAAGTAAGAAAGAAGTAAGAAAGAAGTAACAAGAAAGAAAGAAGAAAGAAAGAATTAATAAAGAAAGAAGAAAGAAAGAAATAAAGAAGAAATAAAGAAGGAAGAAAGAAGAAAGAAAGAAGTAAGAAAGAAGTAAGAAAGAAGAAAGAAAGAAGAAAGAAAAAAAGAAGAAAGAAAGAAGAAAAAAGAAAGAAGAAAGGAAGAAGTAAGAAAAAAAGAAGAAAGAAAGTATAAAGAAAGAAGAACGAAAGAAGAAAGAAAAAAGAAACAAGAATGAAGAATTAAAGAAGAAAGAAAGAAAAAAGAAAGAAAGAAAGAAAGAAGAAAGAAAGAAGAAAGAAAGAAGATAGAAAGAAGAAAGAAAGAAGAATGAAAGAAGGAAGAAAGAAAGAAGAAAGGAAGAAGAAAGAAGAAAGAAGAAGAAAGAAAAAAGAAAGAAAGAGGAAAGAAAGAAGGAAGAAAGAATGAAGAAATAAAGAAGAAAGAAGAAATAAGATGGAAGAAAGAAGGATAAGAAGAAAGAAAGAAACTAGAAGAAAGAAAGAAGAAGAAGTAAGAAAGGAATAAGAAAGAAAGAAGAGAGAAGAAGAAAGAAAGAAGAAAGAACGAAAGAAGAAAGAAAGATGAAAGAAAGAAGAAAGAAAGAAGAAAGAAAGAAAGAAGAAAAAAAGAAGAAAGAAAGAAGAAAGAACTCACAAAGAGTAAGAAAGAAAGAGAAAGAAAGAGAAGAAAGAAAGAAAGAAAGAAAGAAAGAAAGAAAAGAAAGAAAGAAAGAAAGAAAGAGAGAAAGAAAGAAAGAAGAAAGAAAGAAAGAACAAAGAAAGAAAGAAGAAAGAAAGAAAGAAGAAAGAAAGATGAATGAAAGAGGAAAGAAAGAACAAAGAAAGAAGTAAGAAAGAAAGAAGTAAGAAAGAAAGAAGAAAGAAGAAATAAGAAAGAAAGAAGAAAGAAAGAAGAAAGAAGAAAGAAAGAAGAAAGAAAGAAGTAAGAAAGAAGAAAAGAAAGAAGAAAGAAAGAAGCTAGAAAGAAGAAAGAAAGAAAGAAGAAAGAAGAAAGAAAGAAGAAAGAAAAATGAAAGAAATAAGAAAGAAAAGAAAGAAAGAAGTAAGAAAGAAAGATGTAAGAAACAAAGAATAAAGAAAGAAAAAGGAAAGAAAGAAGAAATAAAGAAGAAATAAAGAAGGAAGAAAGAAAGAAGAAAGAAAGAAGAAAGAAAGAAGAAAGAAAGAAGTAAGAAAGAAGAAAGAAAGAAAGAAAGAAGAAAGAAAGAAAGAAGAAAGAAAGAAGGAAAAAAGAAAGAAGGAAAAAAGTAAGAAGAAAGAAAGAAGAAAGAAAGAAAGAAATAAAGAAGAAAGAAAGAAGAAAAAAAGAAGAAAGAAAGAAAGAAGAAGGAAAGAAGAAAGAAAGAAAGACGAAAGAAAGAAAGAAGAAAGAAGAATGAAAGAAGAAAGAAGAAGAAAGAAAGAAAGAAGAAAGAAAGAAAGAAGAAAGAAAGAAAGAAAGAAGAAAGAAAGAAAGATGAAAGAAAGAAAAAAGAAAGAAGAAAGAAAGAAGTAAGAAAGAAAGAAGTAAGAAAGAAAGAAGAAAGAAAGAAGAAAGTAGAAAGAAAGAAGAAAGAAGAAGAAAGAAAGAAAGAAAGAAGAAAGAAAGAAGAAAGAAAAAAGGAAGAAAGAAGAAAGAAAGAAGAATGAAAGAAAGAAGAAAGAAAGAAAGAAAGAATAAACAAAGAAGAAGGAAGAAAGAAGTAAAGAAGAAACAAATAATAAAAAAAGAAAGAAGAAAGAAAGAAGAAAGAAACAAGAAGGAAAGAAGAAAGAAAGAAGAAAGAAAGAAGAAAGAAAGAAAGAAGTAAGAAAGAATTAAGAAAGAAGTAACAAAGAAAGAAAGAAGAAAGAAAGAATTAATAAAGAAAGAAGAAATAAAGAAATAAAGAAGAAAGAAAGAAGGAAGAAGGAAGAAAGAAAGAAGTAAGAAAGAAAGAAAGAATAAAGAAAGAAGAAAGAAAGAAAAGAAAGAAAGAAATAAAGAAGAAAGAAGAAAGAAAGAAGTAAGAAAGAAAGAGGAAAGGAAGAAGTAAGAAAAAAAGAAGAAAGAGAGTATAGAGAAAGAAGAACGAAAGAAGAAAGAAATAAGAAACAAGAATGAAGAATTAAAGAAGAAAGAAAGAAAAAAGAAAGAAAGAAAGAAAGAAGAAACAAAGAGAGAAGAAAGAAATAAGAAAGAAGAAAGAAAGAAAGAAGTAAGAAAAAAGAAGAAAGAAAGAAAGAAGTAAGAAAGAAGAAAGAAAGAAAGAAGAAAGAAAGAAGAAAGAAATCAGAATGAAAGAAGAAAGAAGAAAGAAAGAAAGAAGAAAGAAAGAAGAAAGAAAGAAAGAAGAAAGAAAGAAAGAAGAAAGAAAGAAAGAAGAAAGAAAGAAGAAAGAAAGAGGAAAGAAAGAAGGAAGAAAGAATGAAGGAAGAAAGAAGAAAGAAAGAAGTAAGAAAGAATTAAGAAAGAAAGAAAGAAGTAAGAAAGAAAGAAGAAAGAACGAAAGAAGAAAGAAAGAAAGAAGAAAGAAAGAAAGAAAGAAGAAAGAAAGGAAAAAGAAAGAAGAAAGAAAGAAGTAAGAAAGAAAGAAGTAAGAAAGAAAGAAGAAAGAAAGAAGAAAGTAGAAAGAAAGAAGAAGAAAGAACTAAGAAAGAAGTAAGAAAGATAGAAGAAAGAAAGAAGGATGAAAGAAGAAAGAAAGAAAGAAGAAAGAAAGAAGAAATGAAGAAGAAAGAAAGAAGAAAGAAAGAAGAAAGAAGTAAGAAAGAAGTAAGAAAGAAAGAAGAAGGAAAGTAGAAAGCAAAGAAGAAAGAAAGCAGAAAGAAAGAAAGAAGAAAGAAAGAAGGAAAAAAGAAAGAAGAAAAAAAGTAAGAAGAAAGAAAGAAGAAAGAAAGAAATAAGAAAGAAAGAAGAAAAAAAGAAGAAAGAAAGAAAGAAGAAGGAAAGAAGAAAGAAAGAAAGACGAAAGAAAGAAAGAAGAAAGAAAGAAGAATGAAAGAAGAAAGAAGGAAGAAAGAAAGAAAGAAGAAAGAAAGAAAGAAGAAAGAAAGAAAGAAAGAAAGAAAGAAAGATGAAAGAAAGAAAAAAGAAAGGAGAAAGAAAGAAGTAAGAAAGAAAGAAGTAAGAAAGAAAGAAGAAAGAAAGAAGAAAGTAGAAAGAAAGAAGAAAGAAAGAAGAAAGAAAGAAAGAAAGAAGAAAGAAAGAAGAAATAAAGAAGAATGAAAGAAGAAAGAAGAAAGAAAAAGAAAGAAAGAAGAAAGAAAGAACGGAGAAAGAAAGAAGGAAGAAAGAAAGAAGAAAGAAAGCTAGAAGAAAGAAAGAAAGAAGAAAGAAAGAAGAAAGAAAGAAGAAATAAAGAAGAATGAAAGAAGAAAGAAGAAAGAAAAAAGAAAGAAAGAAGAAAGAAAGAAGAAATGAAGAAGAAAGAAAGAAGAAAGAAAGAAAGAAAGAAGAAAGAAGAAAAAAAGAAGAAAGAAAGAAAGAGGAAAGAAAGAACAAAAAAAAGAAGAAAGAAAGAAGAAAGAAAGTAGTAAGAAAGAAAGAAAGAAGAAAGAAAGAAGAAAGAAAGAAATAATGAAGGAAGAAAGAAGAAAGAAAGAAGAATGAAAGAAGAAAGAAAGAAGAAAGAAAGAAGAAAGAAAGAATAAAGAAAGAAAGAAAGAAGAAGGAAAGAAAGATGAAAGAAAGAAGAAACAAAGAAGAAAGAAAGAAGAAGAAGAAAGAAAGAGGAAAGGAAGAAATAAGTAAGAAAAATAAAGAAAGAAAGAAGAAAGAAAGAAGAAAGAAAGAAGAAAGAAAGAAGAAAGAAAGAAGGAAGAAAGAAAGAAGAAAGAAAGTAGAATGAAAGAAGGAAAGAAGAAAGAATGAAGAAAGAAAGAAGAAAGAAAGAAGAAAGAAAGAAAGTAGAAAGAAAGCAGAAAGAAAGAAGAAAGAAAGAAGAAAGAAAGAAAGAAAAAAGAAGTAAGAAAGAAAAAAGAAAGAAAGAAAGAAGAAAGAAAGAAGAGAGAAAGAAGAAAGAAAGAAGAAAGAAGAAAGAAAGAAGAATGAAAGAAGAAAGAAAAAAGAAAGAAAGAAGAAAGAAAGAGAGAAGAAAGAAAGAAGGAAGAAAGAAAGAAGAAAGAAAGAAAGAAAAAAGAAAGATGAAAGAAAGAAGTAAGAAAGAACTAAGAAAGTAGTAAGAAAGAAGAAAGAAGAAAGAAAGAAGAAAGAAAGAAAGAAGAAAGATAGAAAGAAGAAAGAAAGTAGAAAGAAATGAGAAAGAAGAAGAAAGAAAGAATGAAGAAAGAAAGAAAGATGAAAGTAACAAGAAAGAAAGAAGAAAGAAAGAAGAAAGAAGAAAGAAGAAAGAAGAAAGAAAGAAGAAAGAAAGAAGAAGGAAAGAAGAAGAAAGAAAGAAATAAGAAAGAAGTAAGAAAGAAGAAGAAAGAAGAAAGAAAGAGGAAAGAAAGAAGTAAGAATGAAAGAAGAAAGAAAGAAGAAAGAAAGAAGAAGGAAAGAAGAAAGAAAGAACGAAGAAAGAAAGAATAAAGAAAGAAAGAAGAAACAAAGAAGAAAGAAAGAAGAAAGAAAGAAAGAAGAAAGAAAGAAGTAAGAAAGAAGTAAGAAAGAAAGAAAGAAGAAAAAGAAGAAAGAAACAAAGAAGAAAGAAAGAAATAAAGAAGAAAGATATAAGAAAGTAAGAAAAAAGAAAGAAAGAAGAAAGAAAGAACGGAGAAAGAAAGAAGGAAGAAAGAAAGAAGAAAGAAAGATAGAAGAAAGAAAGAAGAAATGAAGAAGAAAGAAAGAAGAAAGAAAGAAAGAAAGAAGAAAGAAGAAAAAAGAAGAAAGAAAGAAAGAGGAAAGAAAGAACAAAGAAAGAAGAAAGAAAGAAGAAGAAAGTAGTAAGAAAGAAAGAAAGAAGAAAGAAAGAAGAAAGAAAGAAATAATGAAGAAGAAAGAAGAAAGAAAGAAATAATGAAGGAAGAAAGAAGAAAGAAAGAAGAATGAAAGAAGAAAGAAAGAAGAAAGAAAGAAGAAAGAAAGAATAAAGAAGAAAGAAAGAAGAAGGAAAGAAAGATGAAAGAAAGAAGAAAGAAAGAAGAAAGAAAGAAGAAAGAAGAAAGAAAGAGGAAAGAAAGAAATAAGTAAGAAAAATAAAGAAAGAAAGAAGAAAAAAAGAAGAAAGAAAGAAGAAAGAAAGAAAGAGGAGAAAGAAAGAAGAAAGAAAGAGGAATGAAAGGAAGAAGAAACAAAGAAGAAAGAAAGAAGAAAGAAAGAAGTAAAAAGAAAGACGAAAGAAAGAATAAGAAAGAATGAAGAAAGAATGAATTAGAAAGAAAGAAAGAAGAAGAAAGAAGAAAGGAAGAAGAAAGAAAGAAGAAAGAAAGAGGAAAGAAAGAAGAACAAAAAAGGAAGAAAGAAAGAATGAAGAATGATAGAGGAAAGAAAGAAGAAAGAAAGTAGAAAGAAAGAAAGAAGAAGAAGAAGGAAAGAAGTAAGAAAGTAGTAAGAAAGAAGTAAGAAAGAAAGAATAAAGAAAGAAGAAACAATGAAGAAAGAAAGAAGTAAGAAAGAAGAAATAAAGAAGTAAGAAAGAAGTAAGAAAGTAAGAAGAAAGAAGAAAGAAAGAAGAGAGAAGGAAGAAGAAGGAATGAAGAAAGAAAAAAGAAAGAAAGAAGAAAGAAAGAAGTAAAAAAAGAAAGAAGAAGAAAGAAATAAAGAACAAAGAAAGAAGAAAGAAAAAGAAAGGAAGAGAAAGAAAGAAGAAAGAAAGAAGAAGAAAGGAACAAGAAAGAAAGAAAGAAAGAAGAAAGAAAGAAAGAAAGAAACAAAGAAAGAAAGAAGAAAGAAAGTAAGAAAGAAAGAACAAAGAAAGAAGAAAGAACAAGAAATAAAGAAGAAACAAAGAAAGAGGAAAGAAAGAAGTAAGAAAGAAGTAAGAAAGAAAGAAGAAAGAAAGAAGAAAGAAGAAAGAAAGAAAAGAGTAAGAAAGAAAGATAAAACGAAAGAAAGATAGAAAGAAAGAAAGAAAGAAGAAAGAAAGAAGAAAAAAGAAGTAAGAAAGAAGTAAGGACGAAGTAAGTAAGGAAGAAGAAAGAAAGAAGAAAGAAGAAAGAAAGAAGAAAGAAAGAAGAAAGAAAGAAGAAAGAAAGAAAGAAGAAATAAAGAAATAAAGAACAAAGAAAGAAGAAAGAAAGAAACAAAGAAGAAAGAAAGAAGAAAGAAAGAAGAAAGAAAGAAGAAAGAAAGAAGAAAGAAAGAGGAAAGGAAGAAGAAAGAAAGAAGAAAGAAAGTAGAAAGAAAGAAGAAAGAAGGAAGAAAGGAAAAAGAAAGAAAGAAGAAAGAAAGAGAGAAGAAAGAAATAAGAAAGTAAAAAAAGAAAGAAAGAAGTAAGAAAGAAAGAAGAAAGAAAGAAGAAAGAAAGAAGAAAGAAAGAAGAAAGAAAGTAAGGAGAAAGAAAGAAAGAAGAAAGAAAGAAGAAAGGAAGAATAAAGAAATAAAGAAGAAATAAAGAAGAAAGAAAGAAAGAACAAAGAAAGAAGAAAGAAATAAGTAAGAAAGAAGTAAGAAAGAAAGAAGAAAGAAAAAAGAGAGAAAGAAGAAAGAAAGAAGAAAGAAGAGAGAAAGAAAGAAAGAAGAAGAAAGAAGGAAGAAGAATGAAAGAAAGAAGAAAGAAAGAAAAAAAGAAAGAAAGAAGAAAGAAAGAAAAGAAATAAAGAAAAAAGAAATAAAAATGAAAGAAAGAAGAAAGAAAGTAGAAGAAAGAAAGAATAAAGAAAGAAAGAAAAAAGAAAGAAAGAAGAAAGAAAGAAGAAAGAAAGAAGAAAGAAAGAAAGAAGAAAGAAAAAAGAAAGAAAGAATAAAGAAAGAAAGAAGAAAGAAAGAAGAAAGAAAGAAAGAAGAAAGAAAGACGAAAGAAAGAATAAAGAAGGAAAGAAGAAAGAAAGAAAGAAAAAAGAAAGAAAGAAGAAAGAAAGAAAGAACAAAGAAAGAAGAAAGAAGAAAGAAACAAGAAAGAAAGAAAGAACAAAGAAGGAAAGAACAAAGAAAGAATATAGATAGAAGAAAGAAAGAAGTAAGAAAGAAGTAAGAATGTACAAAGAAAGAAGAAAGAAAGAAGAAAGAAGTAAGAAAGAAGAAGAAAGAAAAAAGAAAGAAAGAAGAGAGAAAGAAAGAATAAGGAAAGAAGAAAGAAAGTAGAAAGAAAGAAGAAAGAAAGAAGTAAAAAATAGGTTAGAAAGAAAGAAAGAAGAAAGAAATAAAGAAGAAAGAAAGAAAGAAGAAGAAAGAAAGAAAGAAGAAAGAAAGAAATAAAGAAAAAAGAAAGAAGAAAGAAAAAGAAAGGAAGAAGAAAAAAAGAAGAAAGAAAGAAGAAAGAAAGGAATAAGAAAGAAAGAAAGAAAGAAAGAAAGAAAGAAAGAAAGAAAGAAAGAAAGAAAGAAAGAAGAAAGAAAGAAAGAAGAAACAAAGAAATAAGAAAGAAAGAAGAAAGTAGGAAAGAAAGAACAAAGAAAGAAGAAAGAAACAAGAAATAAAGAAGAAACAAAGAAAGAAGAAAGAAAGAAGAAAGAAAGAAGTAAGAAAGAAGTAAGAAAGAAAGAAGAAAGAAAGAAGAAAGAAGAAAGAAAGAAAAGAGTAAGAAAGAAAGATATAACGAAAGAAAGATAGAAAGAAAGAAAGAAAGAAGATAGAAAGAAGAAAGAAAGAGGAAAGAAAGAAGAAAGAAAGAAGGAAGAAAGAAAGAAGAAAGGAAGAAGTAAGAAGGAAAGTAGAAAGAAAAAAGAATGAAGAAAGAAAGAAGAAAGAAAGAAGAAGGAAAGAAGTAAGAAATAAAGAAGAAAGAAAGAAGAAGGAAATAATAAAGAGAGAAGAAATAAAGTAGTAGAAAGAAAGAAGAAAAAAAGAAAGAAGAAAGAAAGAAGAAAGAAGAAAGAAAGAAAAGAGTAAGAAAGAAAGATATAACGAAAGAAAGATAGAAAGAAAGAAAGAAGATAGAAAGAAGAAAGAAAGAGGAAAGAAAGAAGAAAGAAAGAAGGAAGAAAGAAAGAAGAAAGGAAGAAGTAAGAAGGAAAGTAGAAAGAAAAAAGAATGAAGAAAGAAAGAAGAAAGAAAGAAGAAGGAAAGAAGTAAGAAATAAAGAAGAAAGAAAGAAGAAGGAAATAATAAAGAGAGAAGAAATAAAGTAGAAAGAAAGAAGAAAAAAAAGAAAGAAGAAAGAAAGAAGAAAAAAGAAGTAAGAAAGAAGTAAGAAAGAAGAAAGGAAGAAGAAATAAGGAAGAAAGAAGAAAGAAGAAAGAAGAAAGAAGAAAGAAGAAAGAAGAAAGAAAGAACAAAGAAAGAAGAAAGAAAAAGAAAGGAAGAAGAAAGAAAGAAGAAAGAAAGAAGAAAGAAGAAAGAAGAAAGAAGTAAGAAAGAAAGAAGAGAGAAAGAAAGAATAAAGAAAGAGAGAAGAAAGAAAGAAAGAAGAAAGAAGAAAGAAGAAAGAAGAAAGAAAGAAGAAAGAAAGAACAATGAAGTAAGAAAGAAGTAAGAAAGAAAGAAGAAAGAAAGAAGAAAGAAGAAAGAAAGAAGAAAGAAAGAAGAAAGAAGAAAGAAGAAAGAAGTAAGAAAGAAAGAAGAGAGAAAGAAAGAATAAAGAAAGAGAGAAGAAAGAAAGAAAGAAGAAAGAAAGAAGAAAGAAAGAAGAAAGAAAGAAGTAAGAAAGAAGAAAGAAAGAAGTAAGAAAGAAAAGAAAGAAAGAAGAAAAAGTAAGAAAGAAGAAAG
Organism: Columba livia; assembly: GCF_036013475.1. Classification (NCBI taxonomy): domain Eukaryota; kingdom Metazoa; phylum Chordata; class Aves; order Columbiformes; family Columbidae; genus Columba; species Columba livia. The sequence continues at coordinate 116,702 of NW_027043372.1, read as the reverse complement.
AAGAAAGAAGAAAAAAAGAAGAAAGTAAGAAGTAAGAAAGAAAGAAGTAAGAAAGAAGTAAGAAAGAAGAAAGATAGAAAAAAGAAAGAAGAAAGAAAGAAAAAAGAAAGAAAGAAGAAAGAAAGAAAGAAAGAAAAAAGAAAGAAATAAGTAAGAATAAAGAAAGAAGAAGGAAAGAAGAAAGAAAGAAGAAAGAAGAAATAAGAAAGGAAGAAAAAAGAAAGAAAGAAAGAAAGAAGAAAGAAAGATAGAAAGAAAGCAGAAAGAAAGAAGAAAAAAAGAAGTAAGAAAGAAAGAAGAAAGAAGAAAGAAAGCATAAATAAGAAAGAAAGAAGTAAGAAAGAAGTAAGAAAGAAAGAATGAAGAAAGAAAGTAGAAAGAAAGATGAAAGAAGGAAGGAAAGAAAGAAGAAAGAAAGAAGAAAGAAGTAAGAAAGAAAGAAGAAAGAAAGACGAAAGAAAGAAGGAAGAAAGAAGGAAGAAAGAAAGAAGGAAGATAGAAGGAAGAAAGAAAGAAGTAAGAAAGAAGTAAGAAAGAAAGAAGAAAGAAAGAAGAAGGAAAGAAGAAAGAAAGAAAGAAGAAAGAAATAAGAAAGAAAGAAGAAAGAAAGAAAGAAGTAAGAAAGAAGTAAGAAAGAAGTAACAAAGAAAGAAAGAAGAAAGAAAGAATTAATAAAGAAAGAAGAAAGAAATAAAGAAGAAATAAAGAAGGAAGAAAGAAGAAAGAAAGAAGTAAGAAAGAAGTAAGAAAGAAGAAAGAAAGAAGAAAGAAAAAAAGAAGAAAGAAAAAAGAAAAAAGAAAGCAGAAAGGAAGAAGTAAGAAAAAAAGAAGAAAGAAAGTATAAAGAAAGAAGAACGAAAGAAGAAAGAAAAAAGAAACAAGAATGAAGAATTAAAGAAGAAAGAAAGAAAAAAGAAAGAAAGAAAGAAAGAAGAAAGAAAGAAGAAAGAAAGAAGATAGAAAGAAGAAAGAAAGAAGAATGAAAGAAGGAAGAAAGAAAGAAGAAAGGAAGAAGAAAGAAAGAAAGAAGAAAGAAAGAAGAAAGAAAGAGGAAAGAAAGAAGGAAGAAAGAATGAAGAAAGAAAGAAGAAAGAAAGAAATAAGATGGAAGAAAGAAAGGATAAAGAAGAAAGAAAGAAACAAGAAAGAAAGAAAGAAAGAAGTAAGAAAGGAATAAGAAAGAAAGAAGAGAGAAAGAAGAAAGAAAGAAGAAAGAACGAAAGAAGAAAGAAAGATGAAAGAAAGAAGAAAGAAAGAAGAAAGAAAGAAAGAAGAAAAAAAGAAGAAAGAAAGAAGAAAGAACTCACAAAGAAGTAAGAAAGAAAGAAGAAAGAAAGAAAGAAAGAAAGAAAGAAAGAAAGAAAGAAAGAAAGAAAGAAGTAAAGAAAGAAAGAAAGAGAGAAAGAAAGAAGAAAGAAAGAAAAAGAAAGAAGAAAGAAGAAAGAAAGTAAGAAGAAAGAAAGAAGAAAGAAAGAAAGACGAAAGAAAGAAGAAAGAAAGAAGAAAGTAAGAAAGAAGAAAGAAAGAAAGAAGAAAGAAAGAAAGAAAGAAGAAAGAAAGAAGAATGAAAGAAGAAAGAAGAAAGAAAGTAAGAAGAAAGAAAGAAGAAAGAATGAAGAAAGAGTGAAGAAAGAAGAAAGAAAGAAATAAGAAAGAAAGAAGAATGAAAGAAAGAAGATAGAAAGAAAGAAGAAAGAAGAAAGAAGAAAGAAACAAGAAACAAAGAAGAAAGAAAGAAGAAAGAAAGAAGAAAGAAGAAAGAAAGAAGAAAGAAAGAAGAATGAAAGAAGAAAGAAGAAAGAAAGTAAGAAGAAAGAAAGAAGAAAGAAAGAAAGACGAAAGAAAGAAGAAAGAAAGAAGAAAGTAAGAAAGAAGAAAGAAAGAAAGAAGAAAGAAAGAAAGAAAGAAGAAAGAAAGAAGAATGAAAGAAGAAAGAAGAAAGAAAGTAAGAAGAAAGAAATAAGAAAGAATGAAGAAAGAATGAAGAAAGAAGAAAGAAAGAAATAAGAAAGAAAGAAGAATGAAAGAATGAAGAAAGAAAGAAATAAGAAAGAAAGAAGAAAGAAAGAAGAAAGAAAGAAGGAGAAGGAAGAAAAAAAGAAGAAAGAAAGAAGAAAGAAAGAAAGAAGAGAGAAAGAAAGAAGAAAGAAAGAAGAAAGAAGAAAGAAAGAATGAAGAAAGAAAGAAAAAGAAAGAAGAATGAAAGAAGAAAGAAGAATGAAAAAAGAAAGAAAGAAGAGAGAAAGAAAGAAGAAAGAAAGAAGGAAGAAAGAGGGAAGAAAGAAAGATAAAAGAAAGAAAGAAAGAAGAAAGAAAGAAAGAAGGAAGAAAGAAGTAAGAAAGAAGTAAAGAAGAAACAAAGAATAAAGAAAGAAAGAAGAAAGAATGAAGAAAGAAAGAAGAATGAAAGAAGAAAGTAAGAAAGAAGAAAGGAAGAGAGAATGAAGAATGAAAAAGAAAGAAAGAAAGAAGAAAGAAAGATGAATGAATGAAGAAAGAAAGAACATAGAAAGGACTAAGAAAGAAAGAAGTAAGAAAGAAAGAAGAAAGAAGAAAGAAAGAAGAAAGAAAGAAGAAGAAAGAAAGAAGAAAGAATGAAGAAAGAAAGAAGAAAGAAAGAATAAAGAAAGAAGAAAGAAAGAAAGAAGAAAGAAAGAAAGAAAGAAAGAAAGAAAGAAAGAAGAAATAAAGAAAAAGAAAGAAGAAAGAAAGAAAGAAAGAAGAAAGAAAGAAAGAACAAAGAAAGAAAGAAGAAAGAAAGAAAGAACAAAGAAAGAAAGAACAAAGAAAGAAGAAAGAAAAAGAAAGGAAGAAGAAAGAAAGAAGAAAGAAAGAAGAAAGAAGAAAGAAGAAAGAAGTAAGAAAGAAAGAAGAGAGAAAGAAAGAATAAAGAAAGAGAGAAGAAAGAAAGAAAAAAGAAAGAAAGAAAGAAAGAAAGAAAGAAAGAAAGAAGAAAGAAAGAAGAAAGAAAGAAGAAAGAAAGAAGTAAGAAAGAAGAAAGAAAGAAGTAAGAAAGAAAAGAAAGAAAGAAGAAAAAGTAAGAAAGAAGAAAGAAGAAAGAAGAAAAAAAGAAGAAAGTAAGAAGTAAGAAAGAAAGAAGTAAGAAAGAAGTAAGAAAGAAGAAAGATAGAAAAAAGAAAGAAGAAAGAAAGAAAAAAGAAAGAAAGAAGAAAGAAAGAAAGAAAGAAAAAAGAAAGAAATAAGTAAGAATAAAGAAAGAAGAAGGAAAGAAGAAAGAAAGAAGAAAGAAGAAATAAGAAAGGAAGAAAAAAGAAAGAAAGAAAGAAAGAAGAAAGAAAGATAGAAAGAAAGCAGAAAGAAAGAAGAAAAAAAGAAGTAAGAAAGAAAGAAGAAAGAAGAAAGAAAGCATAAATAAGAAAGAAAGAAGTAAGAAAGAAGTAAGAAAGAAAGAATGAAGAAAGAAAGTAGAAAGAAAGATGAAAGAAGGAAGGAAAGAAAGAAGAAAGAAAGAAGAAAGAAGTAAGAAAGAAAGAAGAAAGAAAGACGAAAGAAAGAAGGAAGAAAGAAGGAAGAAAGAAAGAAGGAAGATAGAAGGAAGAAAGAAAGAAGTAAGAAAGAAGTAAGAAAGAAAGAAGAAAGAAAGAAGAAGGAAAGAAGAAAGAAAGAAAGAAGAAAGAAATAAGAAAGAAAGAAGAAAGAAAGAAAGAAGTAAGAAAGAAGTAAGAAAGAAGTAACAAAGAAAGAAAGAAGAAAGAAAGAATTAATAAAGAAAGAAGAAAGAAAGAAATAAAGAAGAAATAAAGAAGGAAGAAAGAAGAAAGAAAGAAGTAAGAAAGAAGTAAGAAAGAAGAAAGAAAGAAGAAAGAAAAAAAGAAGAAAGAAAGAAGAAAAAAGAAAGAAGAAAGGAAGAAGTAAGAAAAAAAGAAGAAAGAAAGTATAAAGAAAGAAGAACGAAAGAAGAAAGAAAAAAGAAACAAGAATGAAGAATTAAAGAAGAAAGAAAGAAAAAGGAAAGAAAGAAAGAAAGAAGAAAGAAAGAAGAAAGAAAGAAGATAGAAAGAAGAAAGAAAGAAGAATGAAAGAAGGAAGAAAGAAAGAAGAAAGGAAGAAGAAAGAAAGAAAGAAGAAAGAAAGAAGAAAGAAAGAGGAAAGAAAGAAGGAAGAAAGAATGAAGAAAGAAAGAAGAAAGAAAGAAATAAGATGGAAGAAAGAAAGGATAAAGAAGAAAGAAAGAAACAAGAAAGAAAGAAAGAAAGAAGTAAGAAAGGAATAAGAAAGAAAGAAGAGAGAAAGAAGAAAGAAAGAAGAAAGAACGAAAGAAGAAAGAAAGATGAAAGAAAGAAGAAAGAAAGAAGAAAGAAAGAAAGAAGAAAAAAAGAAGAAAGAAAGAAGAAAGAACTCACAAAGAAGTAAGAAAGAAAGAAGAAAGAAAGAAAGAAAGAAAGAAAGAAAGAAAGAAAGAAAGAAAGAAAGAAAGAAAGAGAGAAAGAAAGAAGAAAGAAAGAAAAAGAAAGAAGAAAGAAGAAAGAAAGTAAGAAGAAAGAAAGAAGAAAGAAAGAAAGACGAAAGAAAGAAGAAAGAAAGAAGAAAGTAAGAAAGAAGAAAGAAAGAAAGAAGAAAGAAAGAAAGAAAGAAGAAAGAAAGAAGAATGAAAGAAGAAAGAAGAAAGAAAGTAAGAAGAAAGAAAGAAGAAAGAATGAAGAAAGAGTGAAGAAAGAAGAAAGAAAGAAATAAGAAAGAAAGAAGAATGAAAGAAAGAAGATAGAAAGAAAGAAGAAAGAAGAAAGAAGAAAGAAACAAGAAACAAAGAAGAAAGAAAGAAGAAAGAAAGAAGAAAGAAGAAAGAAAGAAGAAAGAAAGAAGAATGAAAGAAGAAAGAAGAAAGAAAGTAAGAAGAAAGAAAGAAGAAAGAAAGAAAGACGAAAGAAAGAAGAAAGAAAGAAGAAAGTAAGAAAGAAGAAAGAAAGAAAGAAGAAAGAAAGAAAGAAAGAAGAAAGAAAGAAGAATGAAAGAAGAAAGAAGAAAGAAAGTAAGAAGAAAGAAATAAGAAAGAATGAAGAAAGAATGAAGAAAGAAGAAAGAAAGAAATAAGAAAGAAAGAAGAATGAAAGAATGAAGAAAGAAAGAAATAAGAAAGAAAGAAGAAAGAAAGAAGAAAGAAAGAAGGAGAAGGAAGAAAAAAAGAAGAAAGAAAGAAGAAAGAAAGAAAGAAGAGAGAAAGAAAGAAGAAAGAAAGAAGAAAGAAGAAAGAAAGAATGAAGAAAGAAAGAAAAAGAAAGAAGAATGAAAGAAGAAAGAAGAATGAAAAAAGAAAGAAAGAAGAGAGAAAGAAAGAAGAAAGAAAGAAGGAAGAAAGAGGGAAGAAAGAAAGATAAAAGAAAGAAAGAAAGAAGAAAGAAAGAAAGAAGGAAGAAAGAAGTAAGAAAGAAGTAAAGAAGAAACAAAGAATAAAGAAAGAAAGAAGAAAGAATGAAGAAAGAAAGAAGAATGAAAGAAGAAAGTAAGAAAGAAGAAAGGAAGAGAGAATGAAGAATGAAAAAGAAAGAAAGAAAGAAGAAAGAAAGATGAATGAATGAAGAAAGAAAGAACATAGAAAGGACTAAGAAAGAAAGAAGTAAGAAAGAAAGAAGAAAGAAGAAAGAAAGAAGAAAGAAAGAAGAAGAAAGAAAGAAGAAAGAATGAAGAAAGAAAGAAGAAGGAAAGAATAAAGAAAGAAGAAAGAAAGAAAGAAGAAAGAAAGAAAGAAAGAAAGAAAGAAAGAAAGAAGAAATAAAGAAAAAGAAAGAAGAAAGAAAGAAAGAAAGAAGAAAGAAAGAAAGAACAAAGAAAGAAAGAAGAAAGAAAGAAAGAACAAAGAAAGAAAGAACAAAGAAAGAAGAAAGAAAAAGAAAGGAAGAAGAAAGAAAGAAGAAAGAAAGAAGAAAGAAGAAAGAAGAAAGAAGTAAGAAAGAAAGAAGAGAGAAAGAAAGAATAAAGAAAGAGAGAAGAAAGAAAGAAAGAAGAAAGAAGAAAGAAGAAAGAAGAAAGAAAGAAGAAAGAAAGAACAATGAAGTAAGAAAGAAGTAAGAAAGAAAGAAGAAAGAAAGAAGAAAGAAGAAAGAAAGAAAAAAGAAAGAAAGAAAGAAAGAAAGAAAGAAAGAAGAAAGAAAGAAGAAAGAAAGAAGAAAGAAAGAAGTAAGAAAGAAGAAAGAAAGAAGTAAGAAAGAAAAGAAAGAAAGAAGAAAAAGTAAGAAAGAAGAAAGAAGAAAGAAGAAAAAAAGAAGAAAGTAAGAAGTAAGAAAGAAAGAAGTAAGAAAGAAGTAAGAAAGAAGAAAGATAGAAAAAAGAAAGAAGAAAGAAAGAAAAAAGAAAGAAAGAAGAAAGAAAGAAAGAAAGAAAAAAGAAAGAAATAAGTAAGAATAAAGAAAGAAGAAGGAAAGAAGAAAGAAAGAAGAAAGAAGAAATAAGAAAGGAAGAAAAAAGAAAGAAAGAAAGAAAGAAGAAAGAAAGATAGAAAGAAAGCAGAAAGAAAGAAGAAAAAAAGAAGTAAGAAAGAAAGAAGAAAGAAGAAAGAAAGCATAAATAAGAAAGAAAGAAGTAAGAAAGAAGTAAGAAAGAAAGAATGAAGAAAGAAAGTAGAAAGAAAGATGAAAGAAGGAAGGAAAGAAAGAAGAAAGAAAGAAGAAAGAAGTAAGAAAGAAAGAAGAAAGAAAGACGAAAGAAAGAAGGAAGAAAGAAGGAAGAAAGAAAGAAGGAAGATAGAAGGAAGAAAGAAAGAAGTAAGAAAGAAGTAAGAAAGAAAGAAGAAAGAAAGAAGAAGGAAAGAAGAAAGAAAGAAAGAAGAAAGAAATAAGAAAGAAAGAAGAAAGAAAGAAAGAAGTAAGAAAGAAGTAAGAAAGAAGTAAGAAAGAAGTAACAAAGAAAGAAAGAAGAAAGAAAGAATTAATAAAGAAAGAAGAAAGAAAGAAATAAAGAAGAAATAAAGAAGGAAGAAAGAAGAAAGAAAGAAGTAAGAAAGAAGTAAGAAAGAAGAAAGAAAGAAGAAAGAAAAAAAGAAGAAAGAAAGAAGAAAAAAGAAAGAAGAAAGGAAGAAGTAAGAAAAAAAGAAGAAAGAAAGTATAAAGAAAGAAGAACGAAAGAAGAAAGAAAAAAGAAACAAGAATGAAGAATTAAAGAAGAAAGAAAGAAAAAAGAAAGAAAGAAAGAAAGAAGAAAGAAAGAAGAAAGAAAGAAGATAGAAAGAAGAAAGAAAGAAGAATGAAAGAAGGAAGAAAGAAAGAAGAAAGGAAGAAGAAAGAAAGAAAGAAGAAAGAAAGAAGAAAGAAAGAGGAAAGAAAGAAGGAAGAAAGAATGAAGAAAGAAAGAAGAAAGAAAGAAGAAAGAAAGAAAGAAGAAAAAAAGAAGAAAGAAAGAAGAAAGAACTCACAAAGAAGTAAGAAAGAAAGAAGAAAGAAAGAAAGAAAGAAAGAAAGAAAGAAAGAAAGAAAGAAAGAAAGAAAGAAATAAAGAAAGAAAGAGAGAAAGAAAGAAGAAAGAAAGAAAAAGAAAGAAGAAAGAAAGAAAGAAAGAAGAAAGAAAGAAAGAACAAAGAAAGAAAGAAGAAAGAAAGAAAGAAGAAAGAAAGATGAATGAAAGAGGAAAGAAAGAACAAAGAAAGAAGTAAGAAAGAAAGAAGTAAGAAAGAAAGAAGAAAGAAGAAATAAGAAAGAAAGAAGAAAGAAAGAAGAAAGAAGAAAGAAAGAAGAAAGAAAGAAGTAAGAAAGAAGAAAGAAAGAAAGAAGAAAGAAAGAAGCTAGAAAGAAGAAAGAAAGAAAGAAGAAAGAAGAAAGAAAGAAGAAAGAAAAATGAAAGAAATAAGAAAGAAAAGAAAGAAAGAAGTAAGAAAGAAAGATGTAAGAAACAAAGAATAAAGAAAGAAAAAGGAAAGAAAGAAGAAATAAAGAAGAAATAAAGAAGGAAGAAAGAAAGAAGAAAGAAAGAAGAAAGAAAGAAGAAAGAAAGAAGTAAGAAAGAAGAAAGAAAGAAAGAAAGAAGAAAGAAAGAAAGAAGAAAGAAAGAAGGAAAAAAGAAAGAAGGAAAAAAGTAAGAAGAAAGAAAGAAGAAAGAAAGAAAGAAATAAAGAAGAAAGAAAGAAGAAAAAAAGAAGAAAGAAAGAAAGAAGAAGGAAAGAAGAAAGAAAGAAAGACGAAAGAAAGAAAGAAGAAAGAAAGAAGAATGAAAGAAGAAAGAAGGAAGAAAGAAAGAAAGAAGAAAGAAAGAAAGAAGAAAGAAAGAAAGAAAGAAGAAAGAAAGAAAGATGAAAGAAAGAAAAAAGAAAGAAGAAAGAAAGAAGTAAGAAAGAAAGAAGTAAGAAAGAAAGAAGAAAGAAAGAAGAAAGTAGAAAGAAAGAAGAAAGAAAGAAGAAAGAAAGAAAGAAAGAAGAAAGAAAGAAGAAAGAAAAAAGGAAGAAAGAAGAAAGAAAGAAGAATGAAAGAAAGAAGAAAGAAAGAAAGAAAGAATAAACAAAGGAAGAAGGAAGAAAGAAGTAAAGAAGAAACAAATAATAAAAAAAGAAAGAAGAAAGAAAGAAGAAAGAAACAAGAAGGAAAGAAGAAAGAAAGAAGAAAGAAAGAAGAAAGAAAGAAAGAAGTAAGAAAGAATTAAGAAAGAAGTAACAAAGAAAGAAAGAAGAAAGAAAGAATTAATAAAGAAAGAAGAAATAAAGAAATAAAGAAGAAAGAAAGAAGGAAGAAGGAAGAAAGAAAGAAGTAAGAAAGAAAGAAAGAATAAAGAAAGAAGAAAGAAAGAAAAGAAAGAAAGAAATAAAGAAGAAAGAAGAAAGAAAGAAGTAAGAAAGAAAGAGGAAAGGAAGAAGTAAGAAAAAAAGAAGAAAGAGAGTATAGAGAAAGAAGAACGAAAGAAGAAAGAAATAAGAAACAAGAATGAAGAATTAAAGAAGAAAGAAAGAAAAAAGAAAGAAAGAAAGAAAGAAGAAACAAAGAGAGAAGAAAGAAATAAGAAAGAAGAAAGAAAGAAAGAAGTAAGAAAAAAGAAGAAAGAAAGAAAGAAGTAAGAAAGAAGAAAGAAAGAAAGAAGAAAGAAAGAAGAAAGAAATCAGAATGAAAGAAGAAAGAAGAAAGAAAGAAAGAAGAAAGAAAGAAGAAAGAAAGAAAGAAGAAAGAAAGAAAGAAGAAAGAAAGAAAGAAGAAAGAAAGAAGAAAGAAAGAGGAAAGAAAGAAGGAAGAAAGAATGAAGGAAGAAAGAAGAAAGAAAGAAGTAAGAAAGAATTAAGAAAGAAAGAAAGAAGTAAGAAAGAAAGAAGAAAGAACGAAAGAAGAAAGAAAGAAAGAAGAAAGAAAGAAAGAAAGAAGAAAGAAAGGAAAAAGAAAGAAGAAAGAAAGAAGTAAGAAAGAAAGAAGTAAGAAAGAAAGAAGAAAGAAAGAAGAAAGTAGAAAGAAAGAAGAAAGAAAGAACTAAGAAAGAAGTAAGAAAGATAGAAGAAAGAAAGAAGGATGAAAGAAGAAAGAAAGAAAGAAGAAAGAAAGAAGAAATGAAGAAGAAAGAAAGAAGAAAGAAAGAAGAAAGAAGTAAGAAAGAAGTAAGAAAGAAAGAAGAAGGAAAGTAGAAAGCAAAGAAGAAAGAAAGCAGAAAGAAAGAAAGAAGAAAGAAAGAAGGAAAAAAGAAAGAAGAAAAAAAGTAAGAAGAAAGAAAGAAGAAAGAAAGAAATAAGAAAGAAAGAAGAAAAAAAGAAGAAAGAAAGAAAGAAGAAGGAAAGAAGAAAGAAAGAAAGACGAAAGAAAGAAAGAAGAAAGAAAGAAGAATGAAAGAAGAAAGAAGGTAGAAAGAAAGAAAGAAGAAAGAAAGAAAGAAGAAAGAAAGAAAGAAAGAAAGAAAGAAAGATGAAAGAAAGAAAAAAGAAAGGAGAAAGAAAGAAGTAAGAAAGAAAGAAGTAAGAAAGAAAGAAGAAAGAAAGAAGAAAGTAGAAAGAAAGAAGAAAGAAAGAAGAAAGAAAGAAAGAAAGAAGAAAGAAAGAAGAAATAAAGAAGAATGAAAGAAGAAAGAAGAAAGAAAAAAGAAAGAAAGAAGAAAGAAAGAACGGAGAAAGACAGAAGGAAGAAAGAAAGAAGAAAGAAAGCTAGAAGAAAGAAAGAAAGAAGAAAGAAAGAAGAAAGAAAGAAGAAATAAAGAAGAATGAAAGAAGAAAGAAGAAAGAAAAAAGAAAGAAAGAAGAAAGAAAGAAGAAATGAAGAAGAAAGAAAGAAGAAAGAAAGAAAGAAAGAAGAAAGAAGAAAAAAAGAAGAAAGAAAGAAAGAGGAAAGAAAGAACAAAAAAAAGAAGAAAGAAAGAAGAAAGAAAGTAGTAAGAAAGAAAGAAAGAAGAAAGAAAGAAGAAAGAAAGAAATAATGAAGGAAGAAAGAAGAAAGAAAGAAGAATGAAAGAAGAAAGAAAGAAGAAAGAAAGAAGAAAGAAAGAATAAAGAAAGAAAGAAAGAAGAAGGAAAGAAAGATGAAAGAAAGAAGAAACAAAGAAGAAAGAAAGAAGAAAGAAGAAAGAAAGAGGAAAGGAAGAAATAATTAAGAAAAATAAAGAAAGAAAGAAGAAAGAAAGAAGAAAGAAAGAAGAAAGAAAGAAGAAAGAAAGAAGGAAGAAAGAAAGAAGAAAGAAAGTAGAATGAAAGAAGGAAAGAAGAAAGAATGAAGAAAGAAAGAAGAAAGAAAGAAGAAAGAAAGAAAGTAGAAAGAAAGCAGAAAGAAAGAAGAAAGAAAGAAGAAAGAAAGAAAGAAAAAAGAAGTAAGAAAGAAAAAAGAAAGAAAGAAAGAAGAAAGAAAGAAGAGAGAAAGAAGAAAGAAAGAAGAAAGAAGAAAGAAAGAAGAATGAAAGAAGAAAGAAAAAAGAAAGAAAGAAGAAAGAAAGAGAGAAGAAAGAAAGAAGGAAGAAAGAAAGAAGAAAGAAAGAAAGAAAAAAGAAAGATGAAAGAAAGAAGTAAGAAAGAACTAAGAAAGTAGTAAGAAAGAAGAAAGAAGAAAGAAAGAAGAAAGAAAGAAAGAAGAAAGATAGAAAGAAGAAAGAAAGTAGAAAGAAATGAGAAAGAAGGAAGAAAGAAAGAATGAAGAAAGAAAGAAAGATGAAAGTAACAAGAAAGAAAGAAGAAAGAAAGAAGAAAGAAGAAAGAAGAAAGAAGAAAGAAAGAAGAAAGAAAGAAGAAGGAAAGAAGGAAGAAAGAAAGAAATAAGAAAGAAGTAAGAAAGAAGAAAGAAAGAAGAAAGAAAGAGGAAAGAAAGAAGTAAGAATGAAAGAAGAAAGAAAGAAGAAAGAAAGAAGAAGGAAAGAAGAAAGAAAGAACGAAGAAAGAAAGAATAAAGAAAGAAAGAAGAAACAAAGAAGAAAGAAAGAAGAAAGAAAGAAAGAAGAAAGAAAGAAGTAAGAAAGAAGTAAGAAAGAAAGAAAGAAGAAAAAGAAGAAAGAAACAAAGAAGAAAGAAAGAAATAAAGAAGAAAGATATAAGAAAGTAAGAAAAAAGAAAGAAAGAAGAAAGAAAGAACGGAGAAAGAAAGAAGGAAGAAAGAAAGAAGAAAGAAAGATAGAAGAAAGAAAGAAGAAATGAAGAAGAAAGAAAGAAGAAAGAAAGAAAGAAAGAAGAAAGAAGAAAAAAAGAAGAAAGAAAGAAAGAGGAAAGAAAGAACAAAGAAAGAAGAAAGAAAGAAGAAAGAAAGTAGTAAGAAAGAAAGAAAGAAGAAAGAAAGAAGAAAGAAAGAAATAATGAAGAAAGAAAGAAGAAAGAAAGAAATAATGAAGGAAGAAAGAAGAAAGAAAGAAGAATGAAAGAAGAAAGAAAGAAGAAAGAAAGAAGAAAGAAAGAATAAAGAAAGAAAGAAAGAAGAAGGAAAGAAAGATGAAAGAAAGAAGAAAGAAAGAAGAAAGAAAGAAGAAAGAAGAAAGAAAGAGGAAAGAAAGAAATAAGTAAGAAAAATAAAGAAAGAAAGAAGAAAAAAAGAAGAAAGAAAGAAGAAAGAAAGAAAGAGGAGAAAGAAAGAAGAAAGAAAGAGGAATGAAAGGAAGAAGAAACAAAGAAGAAAGAAAGAAGAAAGAAAGAAGTAAAAAGAAAGACGAAAGAAAGAATAAGAAAGAATGAAGAAAGAATGAATTAGAAAGAAAGAAAGAAGAAAGAAAGAAGAAAGGAAGAAGAAAGAAAGAAGAAAGAAAGAGGAAAGAAAGAAGAACAAAAAAGGAAGAAAGAAAGAATGAAGAATGATAGAGGAAAGAAAGAAGAAAGAAAGTAGAAAGAAAGAAAGAAGAAGGAAAGAAGTAAGAAAGTAGTAAGAAAGAAGTAAGAAAGAAAGAATAAAGAAAGAAGAAACAATGAAGAAAGAAAGAAGTAAGAAAGAAGAAATAAAGAAGTAAGAAAGAAGTAAGAAAGTAAGAAGAAAGAAGAAAGAAAGAAGAGAGAAAGGAAGAAGAAGGAATGAAGAAAGAAAAAAGAAAGAAAGAAGAAAGAAAGAAGTAAAAAAAGAAAGAAGAAAGAAAGAAATAAAGAACAAAGAAAGAAGAAAGAAAAAGAAAGGAAGAAGAAAGAAAGAAGAAAGAAAGAAGAAAGAAAGGAACAAGAAAGAAAGAAAGAAAGAAGAAAGAAAGAAAGAAAGAAAGAAACAAAGAAAGAAAGAAAGAAAGAAAGTAAGAAAGAAAGAACAAAGAAAGAAGAAAGAAACAAGAAATAAAGAAGAAACAAAGAAAGAGGAAAGAAAGAAGTAAGAAAGAAGTAAGAAAGAAAGAAGAAAGAAAGAAGAAAGAAGAAAGAAAGAAAAGAGTAAGAAAGAAAGATAAAACGAAAGAAAGATAGAAAGAAAGAAAGAAAGAAGAAAGAAAGAAGAAAAAAGAAGTAAGAAAGAAGTAAGGACGAAGTAAGTAAGGAAGAAGAAAGAAAGAAGAAAGAAGAAAGAAAGAAGAAAGAAAGAAGAAAGAAAGAAGAAAGAAAGAAAGAAGAAATAAAGAAATAAAGAAGAAAGAAAGAAGAAAGAAAGAAACAAAGAAGAAAGAAAGAAGAAAGAAAGAAGAAAGAAAGAAGAAAGAAAGAAGAAAGAAAGAGGAAAGGAAGAAGAAAGAAAGAAGAAAGAAAGTAGAAAGAAAGAAGAAAGAAGGAAGAAAGGAAAAAGAAAGAAAGAAGAAAGAAAGAGAGAAGAAAGAAATAAGAAAGTAAAAAAAAGAAAGAAAGAAGTAAGAAAGAAAGAAGAAAGAAAGAAGAAAGAAAGAAGAAAGAAAGAAGAAAGAAAGTAAGGAGAAAGAAAGAAAGAAGAAAGAAAGAAGAAAGGAAGAATAAAGAAATAAAGAAGAAATAAAGAAGAAAGAAAGAAAGAACAAAGAAAGAAGAAAGAAATAAGTAAGAAAGAAGTAAGAAAGAAAGAAGAAAGAAAAAAGAGAGAAAGAAGAAAGAAAGAAGAAAGAAGAGAGAAAGAAAGAAAGAAAGAAGAAAGAAGGAAAGAAGAATGAAAGAAAGAAGAAAGAAAGAAAAAAAAGAAAGAAAGAAGAAAGAAAGAAAAGAAATAAAGAAAAAAGAAATAAAAATGAAAGAAAGAAGAAAGAAAGTAGAAGAAAGAAAGAATAAAGAAAGAAAGAAGAAAGAAAGAAATAAGAATGAATGAAGTAAGAAAGAAGTAAGAAAGAAAGAAGTAAGAAAGAAAGAAGAAAGAAAGAAGAAAGAATGAAAGAAGAAAGAAAGAAAGAAAAAAGAAAGAAAGAAGAAAGAAAGAAGAAAGAAAGAAGAAAGAAAGAAAGAAGAAAGAAAAAAGAAAGAAAGAATAAAGAAAGAAAGAATAAAAAAGAAGAAAGAAAGAAAGAAGAAAGAAAGACGAAAGAAAGAATAAAGAAGGAAAGAAGAAAGAAAGAAAGAAAAAAGAAAGAAAGAAGAAAGAAAGAAAGAACAAAGAAAGAAGAAAGAAGAAAGAAACAAGAAAGAAAGAAAGAACAAAGAAAGAAAGAACAAAGAAAGAATATAGATAGAAGAAAGAAAGAAGTAAGAAAGAAGTAAGAATGTACAAAGAAAGAAGAAAGAAAGAAGAAAGAAGTAAGAAAGAAGAAGAAAGAAAAAAGAAAGAAAGAAGAGAGAAAGAAAGAATAAGGAAAGAAGAAAGAAAGTAGAAAGAAAGAAGAAAGAAAGAAGTAAAAAATAGGTTAGAAAGAAAGAAAGAAGAAAGAAATAAAGAAGAAAGAAAGAAAGAAGAAGAAAGAAAGAAAGAAGAAAGAAAGAAATAAAGAAAAAAGAAAGAAGAAAGAAAAAGAAAGGAAGAAGAAAAAAAGAAGAAAGAAAGAAGAAAGAAAGGAATAAGAAAGAAAGAAAGAAAGAAAGAAAGAAAGAAAGAAAGAAAGAAAGAAAGAAAGAAGAAAGAAAGAAAGAAGAAACAAAGAAATAAGAAAGAAAGAAGAAAGTAGGAAAGAAAGAACAAAGAAAGAAGAAAGAAACAAGAAATAAAGAAGAAACAAAGAAAGAAGAAAGAAAGAAGAAAGAAAGAAGTAAGAAAGAAGTAAGAAAGAAAGAAGAAAGAAGAAAGAAAGAAAAGAGTAAGAAAGAAAGATATAACGAAAGAAAGATAGAAAGAAAGAAAGAAAGAAGATAGAAAGAAGAAAGAAAGAGGAAAGAAAGAAGAAAGAAAGAAGGAAGAAAGAAAGAAGAAAGGAAGAAGTAAGAAGGAAAGTAGAAAGAAAAAAGAATGAAGAAAGAAAGAAGAAAGAAAGAAGAAGGAAAGAAGTAAGAAATAAAGAAGAAAGAAAGAAGAAGGAAATAATAAAGAGAGAAGAAATAAAGTAGAAAGAAAGAAGAAAAAAAGAAAGAAGAAAGAAAGAAGAAAGAAGAAAGAAAGAAAAGAGTAAGAAAGAAAGATATAACGAAAGAAAGATAGAAAGAAAGAAAGAAAGAAGATAGAAAGAAGAAAGAAAGAGGAAAGAAAGAAGAAAGAAAGAAGGAAGAAAGAAAGAAGAAAGGAAGAAGTAAGAAGGAAAGTAGAAAGAAAAAAGAATGAAGAAAGAAAGAAGAAAGAAAGAAGAAGGAAAGAAGTAAGAAATAAAGAAGAAAGAAAGAAGAAGGAAATAATAAAGAGAGAAGAAATAAAGTAGAAAGAAAGAAGAAAAAAAGAAAGAAGAAAGAAAGAAGAAAAAAGAAGTAAGAAAGAAGTAAGAAAGAAGAAAGGAAGAAGAAATAAGGAAGAAAGAAGAAAGAAGAAAGAAGAAAGAAGAAAGAAGAAAGAAGAAAGAAGAAAGAAAGAACAAAGAAAGAAAGAAAGAAGAAAGAAAGAAGAAAGAAAGAGGAAAGAAAGAAGAAACAAAGAAGAAAGAAAGAAGAAAGGAAGAAGAAAGAAAAAAGAAAGAAAGTAGAAAGAAAGAAGAAAGAAAGAAGAAAGAAAAAAGAAAGAAAGAAGAAAGAAATAGAGAAGAAAGAAAAAAGAAAGTAAAAAAAAGAAAGAAAGAAGTAAGAAAGAAAGAAGAAAGAAAGAAGAAAGGAAGAAGAAAGAAGTAAGAAAGAAAGAAGAAAGAAAGTAGAAACAAAGAAGAAAGAAAGAAGAAAGAAAGAAGAAAGAAAGAAAGGAGAAAGAAAGAAAGAAAGAAGAAAGAAAGAAGTAAGAAAGAGTAAAGAAAAAAAGAAGAAAGAAAGAAGAAAGAAAGAAAGAAGAAAGAAGGAAAGAAGAATGAAAGAAAGAAGAAAGAAAGAAAGAAGAAAGAAAGAAGAAAGAAAGAAGAAAAAAGAAGTAAGAAAGAAGTAAGAAAGGAAGAAGAAAGAAAGAAGAAAGAAGAAAGAAAGAAGAAAGAAAGAATAAATAAAGAAGAAAGAAAGAAAGAAGAAATAAAGAAATAAAGAAGAAAGAAAGAAGAAAGAAAGAAACAAAGAAGAAAGAAAGAAGAAAGAAAGAAGAAAGAAAGAAGAAAGAAAGAAGAACGAAAGAGGAAAGGAAGAAGAAAAAAGAAGAAAGAAAGTAGAAAGAAAGAAGAAAGAAAGAAGAAAGAAAAAAGAAAGAAAGAAGAAAGAAAGAAAGAAAGAAAGAAAGAAGAAGGAAAGAAGAAAGAAAGAAGAAAGAAAGAAGAAAGAAAGAAGAAAGAAAGAAGATGAAAGAAAGAAGAAAGAAAGAAGAAAGGAAGAAAGAAGAAAGAACGAAAGAAGAAAGAAAGAAAGAAGAAAGAAGAAAGAAACAAGAAAGAAAGAAGAAAGAAAGAAGAAAGAATGAAGAAAGAAGAAAGAAAGAAAGAAGAAAGAAAGAAGAATGAAAGAATGAAGAAAGAAAGAAATAAGAAAGTAAGAAGAAAGAAAGAAAGAAAGAAGAAGAAAGAAGTAAGAAAGAAGAAAGAAGAACGAAAGAAGAAAGAAAGAAGAAAGAAAGAAGAAATAAATGAAGAAACAAAGAATGAAGAAAGAAAGAAATAAGAAAGAAATAAGAAGGAAAGAAGACAGAAAGAAGAAAGAAATAAGTAAGAAACAAGAAAGAAAGAATAAAGAAAGAAGCAGGAAAGAAGAAAGAAAGAAGAAAGGAAGAAATAAGAAAGAAAGAAAGAAGAAAGAAAGAAAGAACAAAGAAACAAGAGAGAAAGAAGAAATATAGAAGAAAGAAAGAAGAAAGAAAGAAAGAAGAATGAAAGAGGAAAGAAAGAATGAAGAAAGAAAGTAGAAAGAAATAAGTAAGAAAGAAATTAAGAAATAATAAAAAAAGAAGCAGGAAAGAAGAAAGAAAGAAGAAAGGAAGAAAGAAGAAAGAAAGAAGAAAGAATGAAGAAAGAAGAAAGAAGGAAAGAAGAAAGAAAGAAGAACGAAAGAATGAAGAAAGAAAGAAATAAGAAAGAAAGAAGAAAGAAAGAAGAGAGAAAGAAGAAAGAAAGAAAGAAGAAAGAAAGAAGAAAGAAAGAAAGAAAGAAGAAAAAAAGAAGAAAGAAAGAAGAAAGAAAGAAACAAGAATGAAGAAAGAAGAAAGAAAGAAAAAAATAAGAAGAAAGAAAGAATGAAGAAATAAAGAAATATTGAAAGAAAGAAGAAAGAAGACAGAAAGAAGAAAGAAAGAAGTAAGAAAGAGGAAAGAAAGAAGAAAGAAAGAAGAATGAAAGAAGAAAGAAATAAGAAAGAAAGAAGAAAGAGAGAAAGAAAGAAGAAAGAAAGAAGAAAGAAAGAAAGAAGAAAGAAAGAAGAAAGAATGAAGAAAGAACAAAGAAAGAAGAAAATAAGAAGAAAGAAAGAATGAAGAAATAAAGAAATAAGAAAGAAGGAAGAAAGAAGACAGAAAGAAGAAAGAAAGAATTAAGAAAGAGGAAAGAAAGAAGAAAGAAAGAAGAAAGAAAGAAGAAAGAAAGAAGAAAGTCAGAAAGAAGAAAAAAAAAAGAAAGAAAGAAGAAAGAAAGAAGATGATAGAAAGAAGAAAGAAAGAAGAAAGAAAGAAGAAAGAAAGAAAGACGAAAGAAAGAAGAAAGAAAGAAGAAGGAAAGAAGAAAAAAAGAAGAAAGAAAGAAAGAAGAAAGAAAGAAGAAAGAAAGAAGAAAGAAAGAAGAAAGAAAGAAGAATGAAAGAAGAAAGAAAGAAAGAAGAAAGGAAGAAGAAATAAAGAAGAAAGAAAGAGGAAAGAAAGAAGAAAGAAAGAAGAAAGAAAGAAGAAAGACGAAAGAAAGAAAGAAAGAAGAAAGAAAGAAAGAAGAAAGAAAGAAATATGAAGAAAGAAAGAAGAAAGAAAGAAGAGAGAAAGAAGAAAGAAAGAAAGAAGAAAGAAAGAAGAAAGAAGAAAGAAAGAAGAAAGAAAGAAGAAAGAAGAAAGAAAGAAGGAAGAAGGAAGAAAGAAAGAAGAATGAAAGAAGAAAGAAAGAAAGAAGAAAGAATGAAGAAAGAAGAAAGAAAGAAGAAAGAAAGAAAGAAGAAAGGAAGAAAGAAGAAAAAAGAAAGAAAGAAGAAAGAAAGAAGAAAGAAAGAAGAACGAAAGAAGTAAGAAAGGAAGAAGAAAGAAAGAAGAAAGAAAGAAGAAATACAGAAGAAAGGAAGAAGAAAAGAAAAAAGAAAGAAAGAAGAAAGAAAGAAAGAAGAAAGAAAGAAGAAAGAAAGAAAGAAGAAAGAATGTAGAAAGAAAGAAAGAAGAAAGAAAGCAGAAAGGAAGAAAGAAGAAAGAAAGAAAGAGGAAAGAAGGAAAGAAGAAATAAGGAAAGAAGAAAAAACAAGAAAGAAAGAAGAAAGAAAGAAGAAAGAAAGAAAGGAGAAAGAAAGAAAAAAGAAAGAATGAAGAAAGAAAGAAATAAGTAAGAAATAAGAAGGAAAGAAGACAGAAAGAAGAAAGAAATAAGTAAGAAAGAAGAAAGAAAGAATAAAGGAAGCAGGAAATAAGAAAGAAAGAAGAAAGGAAGAAAGAAGAAAGAAAGAAGAAAGAAGAAAGAAACAAGAAAGAAAGAAGAAAGAAAGAAGAAAGATTGAAGAAAGAAGAAAGAATGAAGAAAGAAGAAAGAAAGAAAGAAGAATGAAAGAACGAAGAAAGAAAGAAATAAGAAAGAAAGAAGAAAGAAAGAAGAAAGAAAGAAAGAAGAAAGAAAGAAGAAAGAAAGAAAAGAGAGTAGGAAGAAGAAAGAAGAAAGAAGAAAAAAAGAAGAAAGAAAGAAGAAAGAAGTAACAAAGAAAGAAAGAAGAAAAAAAAAAGAAAGAAAGGAAGAAGAAAGAAAGAAGAAAGAAAGAAAGAAGAAATAAAGAAGAAAGAAAGAATGAAGAAAGAAAGAAATAAGAAAGAAATAAGAAGGAAGGAAGAGAGAAAGAAGAAAGAAATAAGTAAGAAAGAAATAAGAAAGAATAAAGAAAGAAGCAGGAAAGAAGAAAGAAAGAAGAAAGAAAGAAGAAAGAAAGAATGAAGAAAGAAAGAAATTAGAAAGAAATTAGAAGGAAAGAAGACAGAAAGAAGAAAGAAATAAGTAAGAAAGAAGAAAGAAAGAATAAAGAAAGAAGCAGGAAAGAATAAAGAAAGAACAAAGGAAGAAAGAAGAAAGAAAGAAGAACGAAAGAATGAAGAAAGAAAGAAATAAGAAAGAAAGAAGAAAGAAACAAGAGAGAAAGAAGAAGAAAGAAGTAAGAAAGAAGAAAGAAAGCAGAGAGAAAGAAGAAAGAAAGAAGAAAGAAACAAGAAAGAAAGAAAAAAAGAAAGAAGAAAGAAAGAAGAAAGAAAGAAAGAAAGAGAGAAAGAAAGAAAGAAAGAAATAAAGAAAGAAAGAAAGAAAGAAAGAAGAAAGAAAGGAGAAAGAAAGAAGAAAGAAAGAAAGAAGAAAGAAAGAAGGAAGAAGAAAGAAAGAAGAAAGAAAGAAGAAAGAAAGAAAGAAGACAGGAAGAAAGAATAAAGAAAGAAGAAAGAAACAACAAAGAAAGAAGAAAGAAAGAAATAAGAAAGAAGAAAGAAAGAAGAACGAAAGAAGTATGAAAGAAGTAAGAAAGAAAGAAGAAAGAAAGAAAAAAGGAAGAAGAAGGAAAGAAGAAAGAAAGAGGAAAGAAAGAAGAAAGAAAGAATAAAGAAAGAAAGAAGAAAGAAAGAAGAAAGAAAGAAGAAACAAAAAAAGAAGAAAGAAGAAGAAAGAAAGAAAGAAGAAAGAAAGAAAGAAAGAAAGAAGAAAGAAAGAAGAAAGAAAGAAAGAAGAAAGAAAGAAAGTAGAAAGAAAGAAAGAAGTAAGAAAGAAGAAATAAAGAAGAAAGAAAGAAGAAAGAAAGAAGAAAGAAGAAAGAAAGAAGAAAGAAAGAAGAATGAAAGAAGAAAGAAGAAAGAAAGTAAGAAGAAAGAAAGAAGAAAGAAAGAAAGACGAAAGAAAGAAGAAAGAAAGAAAGTAAGAAAGAAGAAAGAAAGAAAGAAGAAAGAAAGAAAGAAAGAAGAAAGAAAGAAGAATGAAAGAAGAAAGAAGAAAGAAAGTAAGAAGAAAGAAAGAAGAAAGAATGAAGAAAGAGTGAAGAAAGAAGAAAGAAAGAAATAAGAAAGAAAGAAGAATGAAAGAAAGAAGATAGAAAGAAAGAAGAAAGAAGAAAGAAGAAAGAAACAAGAAACAAAGAAGAAAGAAAGAAGAAAGAAAGAAGAAAGAAGAAAGAAAGAAGAAAGAAAGAAGAATGAAAGAAGAAAGAAGAAAGAAAGTAAGAAGAAAGAAAGAAGAAAGAAAGAAAGACGAAAGAAAGAAGAAAGAAAGAAGAAAGTAAGAAAGAAGAAAGAAAGAAAGAAGAAAGAAAGAAAGAAAGAAGAAAGAAAGAAGAATGAAAGAAGAAAGAAGAAAGAAAGTAAGAAGAAAGAAATAAGAAAGAATGAAGAAAGAATGAAGAAAGAAGAAAGAAAGAAATAAGAAAGAAAGAAGAATGAAAGAATGAAGAAAGAAAGAAATAAGAAAGAAAGAAGAAAGAAAGAAGAAAGAAAGAAGGAGAAGGAAGAAAAAAAGAAGAAAGAAAGAAGAAAGAAAGAAAGAAGAGAGAAAGAAAGAAGAAAGAAAGAAGAAAGAAGAAAGAAAGAATGAAGAAAGAAAGAAATTAGAAAGAAATAAGAAGGAAAGAAGACAGAAAGAAGAAAGAAATAAGTAAGAAAGAAGAAAGAAAGAATAAAGAAAGAAGCAGGAAAGAATAAAGAAAGAAGAAAGGAAGAAAGAAGAAAGAAAGAAAGAAGAAAGAAAGAAAGAAGAAAGAAAGAAAGAAGAAAGAAGAAAGAAAGAAGAAAGAAAGAATGAAGAAAGAAAGAAATAAGAAAGAAATAAGAAGGAAAGAAGAGAAAAGAAGAAGAAAGAAGTAAGAAAGAGGAAAGAAAGAAGAACGAAAGAATAAAGATAGAAGAAAGAAAGAAGAAAGAAAGGAGAAAGAAAGAATGAAGAAAGAAAGAAGAAAGAAGAAAGAAAGAAGAAAGAAAGAAGAAAGAAAGAAGAAAGGAAGAAAGAAGAAAGAAAGAAGAAAGTAGAAAGAAACAAGAAAGAAAGAAATAAGAAAGAAGAAAGAAAGAAGAACAAAAGAAGTAAGAAAGAAGTAAGAAAGTAAGAAGAAAGGAAGAAGAAAGAAAGAAGAAAGACAGAAGAAAGGAAGAAGAAAAGAATAAAGAAAGAAAGGAGTAAGAAAGAAAAAAGGAAGAAGAAAGAAAGAAGAAAGAAAGAGGAAAGAAAGAAGAAAGAAAGAAGAAAGAAAGAAAGAAGAAAGAAAGAAGAAAGAAAGAAGAAACAAAGAAAGAAGAAAGAAAGAAGAAAGAAAGAAAGAACAAAGAAAGAAAGAAAGAAAGAAGAAAGAAAGAAAGAAGAAAGAAAGAAAGAAGAGAGAAAGAAAGTAGATAGAAAGAAAGAAGAAAGAAGAAAGACAGAAAGAAGAATGAAAGAAGATAGAAAGAAAGAAGAAAGAAGAAATAAGAAAGAAAAAAGAAACAAAGAAGAAAGAAAGAAGAAATAAAGAAGAAAGAAAGAAAAAAGAAAGACAAAAGAAAGAAGAAAGAAAGAAAGAAAGAAGAAAGAAAGAAGAAAGAAAGAAGAAAGAAGAAAGAAAGAAGAAAGAAAGAAGAAAGAAGAAAGAAAGAAGAAAGAAAGAAGAAAGAAAGAAGAAAGAAAGAAGTTAGAAAGAAGAAAGAAAGAATTTAGAAAGAAGAAAGAAAGAAGTTAGAAAGAAGAAAAAGAAGTCAGAAAGAAGTAAGAAAGAAGAAAGAAAGAAAGAAGAAAGAAAGAAGAAAGAAAGAAGAAAGAAAGAAGAAAGAAAGAAGTTAGAAAGAAGAAAGAAAGAAGTTAGAAAGAAGAAAGAAAGAAGTTAGAAAGAAGAAAGAAAGAAGTCAGAAAGAAGTAAGAAAGAAGAAAGAAAGAAAGAAGAAAGAAAGAAGAAAGAAAGAATGAAGAAAGAAAGAAGGCAGAAAGAAGAAAGAAAGTGGAAAGAGAGAAGAAAAAAACAATTAAGAAAGAAAGAAGAAAGAAAGAAGAAAGAAAGAAAGAAAGAAGAAAGAAAGGAGAAAGTAAGAAAGAAGAAAGAAAGAAAGAAGAAAGAAAGAAAGAAAGAAGAAAGAAAGAAGAATGAAAGAAGAAAGAAGAAAGAAAGTAAGAAGAAAGAAAGAAGAAAGAATGAAGAAAGAATGAAGAAAGAAGAAAGAAAGAAATAAGAAAGAAAGAAGAATGAAAGAATGAAGAAAGAAAGAAATAAGGAAGAAAGAAGAATGAAAGAAGAAAGAAAGAAGGAGAAGGAAGTAAAAAAGAAGAAAGAAAGAAGAAAGAAAGAAGAAAGAAAGAAAGAAGAAAGAAAGAAGAAAGAAAGAATGAAGAAAGAAAGAAGGCAGAAAGAAGAAAGAAAGTGGAAAGAGAGAAGAAAAAAACAATTAAGAAAGAAAGAAGAAAGAAAAAAGAAAGAAAGAAAGAAAGAAGAAAGAAAGAATAAAGAAAGAAAGAAGAAAGAAAGAAGAAAGAAAGAAGAAAGAAAGAAGAAAGAAAGAATGAAGAAAGAAAGAAATAAGAAAGAAATAAGAAGGAAAGAAGACAGAAAGAAGAAAGAAATAAGTAAGAAAGAATAAAGAAAGAAGCAGGAAAGAATAAAGAAAGAAGAAAGGAAGAAAGAAGAAAGAAAGAAAGAAGAAAGAAAGAAGAAAGAAAGAAGAAAGAAGAAAGATAGAAAGAAGAAAGAAAGAAGAAAGAAAGAAAGAAGAGAGAACAAAGAAAGAAAGAAGAAAGAAAGAAAGAAGAAAGAAAGAAAGAAGAAAGAAGAAAGAAACAAGAAAGAAAGAAGCAAGATAGAAGAAAGAAGAAAGAAAGAAGAAAAAAAAGAAGAAAGAAAGAAAGAAGAAATAAAGAAATAGGAAAGAAAGAAGAAGGAAAGAAGACAGAAAGTAGAAAGAAAGAAGTAAGAAAGAAGAAATAAAGAAGAAAGAAAGAAGAAGAGAGGAGTAAGAAAGAAGAAAGAAAGAAGAAAGAAAGAAGAAAGAAAGAAGAAAGAAAGAAAGAAGAAAGAAAGAAAGAAGAAAGAAGAAGGAAACAAGAAAGAAAGAAGCAAGAAAGAAGAAAGAAAGAAGAAAGAAGAAAGAAAGAAGAAAATAAGAAGAAAGAAAGAATGAAGAAATAAAGAAATAGGAAAGAAAGAAGAAAGAAGTAAGAAAGAAGAAAGAAAGAAGAAAGAAGAAAGAAGAAAGAAGAAAGAAAGAAGAAAGAAAGAATGAAGAAAGAAAGAGAGAAGAAAGAAAGAAAGAAAGAAAGAAGAAAGAAGAAAGAAAGCAGAAAGAAGAAAGAAAGAAAGAAGAAATAAAGAAGAGAGAACAAAGAAAGAAAGAAGAAAGAAAGAAAGAAAGAAGAAAGAAAGAAAGAAGAAAGAAAGAAAGAAGAAATAAAGAAAGAAGAAAGAAAGAAAGAAGAAAGAAAGAAAGAAGAAAGAAAGAAGAAAGAAGAAAGGAAGAAAGAAGAAAGAAAGAAGAAAGAAAAGAAGAAGAAAGAGGAAAGAAACAAGAAAGAGAGAAGCAAGAAAGAAGAAAGAAAGAAGAAAGATGCAAGAAACAAGAAAATAAGAAGAAAGAAAGAAAGAAGAAATAAAGAAATAGGAAAGAAAGAAGAAAGAAAGAATACAGAAAGTAGAAAGAAGGAATTAAGAAAGAAGAAATAAAGAAGAAAGAAAGAAGAAGAAAGAAGTAAGAAAGAAGAAAGAAAGAAGAAAGAAGAAAGAAAGAAAGAAGAAAGAATGAAGAAAGAAAGAATGAAGAAAGAAAGAGAGGAGAAAGAAAGAAGAAAGAAAGAAAGAAAGAAGAAAGAAACAAGAAAGAAAGAAGAATGAAAGAAGAAAGAAAGAAAGAAGAAAGGAAGAAGAAATAAAGAACAAAGAAAGAGGAAATGAAGAAGAAAGAAAGAAGAAAGAAAGAATGAAGAAAGAATGAAATAAGAAAGAAATAAGAAGGAAAGAAGACAGAAAGAAGAAAGAAATAAGTAAGAAAGAAGAAAGAAAGAATAAAGAAAGAAGCAGGAATGAAGAAAGAAAGAAGAAAGGAAGAAAGAAGAAAGAAAGAAAGAAGAAGGAAAGAAAGAAGAAAGGAGAAAGAAACAAGAAAGAAAGAAGAAAGAAAGAAGAAAGAATTAAGAAATAAGAAAGAAAGAAGAAAGAAGAACGAAAGAATGAAGAAAGAAAGAAATAAGAAAGATAGAAGAAAGAAAGAATAAAGGAAGAAGCAGGAATGAAGAAAGAAAGAAGAAAGGAAGAAAGATGAAAGAAAGAAAGAAGAAAGAAGAAAGAAACAAGAAAGAAAGAAGAAATAAAGAAGAAAGAATGAAGAAAGAAGAAAGAAGGAAAGAAGAAAGAAAGAACGAAAGAATGAAGAAAGAAAGAAATAAGAAAGAAAGAAGAAATAAAGAAGAAAGAAAGAAGAAAGAAGAAAGAAAGAAAGAAGAAAGAATGAAAGAAGAAAGAAAGAAAGAAGAAAGAAGAAAGAAACAAGAAAGAAAGAAGAAAGAAAGAAGAAAGAATGAAGAAAGAAGAAAGAAGGAAAGAAGAAAGAAAGGTGAACGAAAGAATGAAGAAAGAAAGTAATAAGAAAGGAAGAAGAAAGAAAGAAGAAAGAAAGAAAAAGAAAGAAGTAAGAAAGAAGAAAGAAAAAAGAAAGAAAGAAGAAAGAAAGAAAGAAAGAAGAAAGAAAGAAAGAAACAAGAAAGAAAGTAGAAAGAAAGAAGAAAGAAAGAAGAAAGAAAGAAGAAAGAAGAAAGGAAGAAAGAAGAAAGAAAGAAAGAAGAAAGAAAGAAAGAAGAAAGATAGAAGAAAGAATGAAGAAAGAAGAAAGAAAGAAAGAAAGAAGAAAGAAAGAAAGAAAGTAGAAAGAAAGAAATAAGAAAGAAAGAAGAAAGAAAGAAGAAAGAAAGAAGAAAGAAGAAAGAAAGAAAAAGAAAGAAGAAAGAAAGAAAAAGAAAGAAGAAAGAAGAAAGAAAGAAGAAAATAAGAAGAAAGAAAGAATGAAGAAATAAAGAAATAGGAAAGAAAGAAGAAAGAAAGAACACAGAAAGTAGAAAGAAAGAAGTAAGAAAGAAGAAATAAAGAAGAAAGAAAGAAGAAGAAATAAGTAAGAAAGAAGAAAAAAAAGATGAAAGAAAGAAGAAAGAAAGAGGAAAGAAAGAAGAAAGAAAGAAAGAAGAAAGAATGAAAGAAGAAAGAAAGGAAGAAGAAAGAAGAAAGAAACAAGAAAGGAAGAAGAAAGAAAGAAGAAAGAATGAAGAAAGAAGAAAGAAGGAAAGAAGAAAGAAAGAAGAACGAAAGAATGAAGAAAGAAAGAAATAAGAAAGAAAGAAGAAAGAAAGTAGAAAGAACGAAGAAGAAAGAAGTAAGAAAGAAGCAAGAAAGAAGTAAGAAAGAAGAAAGATAGAAGAAAGAAAGAAAGAAAGAAGAAAGAAAGGAGAAAGAAAGAAAGAAAGAAAGAAAGAAAGAAAGAAAAAAGAAAGAAAGTAGAAAGAAAGAAGAAAGAAAGAAGAAAGAAAGAAGAAAGAAGAAAAAAAAGAAAGAAGAAAGAAAGAAGAAATAAGAAAGAAAGAAAGAATATACAAAGAAGAAAGAAAGAAAGAAGAAAGATGTAACAAAGAAAGAAAGAAGAAAGAAAGAAAGAAGAAAGAAAGAAAGAAGAAAGAAAGAAAGAAGAAAGAAAGAAAGGAAGAAAGAAGAAAGAAAGAAAGAAGAAAGAAGAAAGAAACAAGAAAGAAAGAAGAAAGAAAGAAGAAAAAGAAAAAGAAGAAAGAAAGAAGAAAATAAGAAGAAAGAAAGAATGAAGAAATAGAGAAATAAGAAAGAAAGAAGAAAGAAAGAAGAAAGAATAAAGAAAGAAAGAAGAAAAAAAGAAGAAAGAAAGAATTAAGAAAGAAAGAGAGAAGAAAGAGAGAAGAAAGAAAGGAAGAAGAAAGAAAGAAGAAAGAAAGAAGGATGAAAGAAGAAATAAAGAAAGAAGAAAGGAAGAAGAAATAAAGAAGAAAGAAAGAGGAAAGGAAGAAGAAAGAAAGAAGAAAGAAAGAAAGAAAGATGAAAGAAAGAAGAAAGAGAGAAGAAAGAAAGAAGTAAGAAAGAAGTAACAAAGAAAGAAAGAAGAAAGAAAGAAGAAAGAAAGAAAGAAAGAAAGAAGAAAGAAAGAAGAAAGAAAGAAGGAAGAAAGAAGAAAGACAGAAGAAAGAAAGAAGAAAGAAAGAAATAAGAAAGAAAGAAGAAAGAAAGAATGAAGAAAGAAAGAAATAAGAAAGAAAGAAGAAAGGAAGAAGAAAGAAGGAAGAAAGAAAGAAGAAAGAAAGAAGAAAGTAAGAAGAAAGAAAGAAGAAAGAAAGAAGAAAGAAAGAAAGAAGAAAGAAGAAACAAAGAAGAAATTAAGAAGAAAGAAAGAAGAAAGAAAGTAAGAGTTAAGAAAGAATTAACAAAGAAAGAAAGAAGAAAGAAAGAAATAAAGAAGAAATAAAGAAGAAAGAAAGAAGAGAGAAAGAGCAATGAAAGAAGAAAGAAAGAAGAAAGAAAGAAGAATGAAAGAAAGAAAGAAGAAAGGAAGAAAGAAGAAAGAAAGAAGAAAGAAAGAAGAAAGAAGAGAGAAAGAAGAAAGAAAGAAGAAAGAAGGAAGAAAGAAAGAAGAAAGAAAGAATGAGGAAAGAAAGAAATAAGAAAGAAAGAAAAAAGAAAGAAGACAGAAAGAAGAAAGAAAGACGTAAGAAAGAAGAAAGAATGAAGAAAGAAAGAAGGAAGAAAGAATAAAGAAAGGAGATGAAAGAAAGAAGAAAGAAAGAAGAAAGAAAGAAAGAAGAAAGAAAGACATAAAGAAAGAAGAAAGAAAGAAAGAAGAAAGAAAGAAGAAAGAAAAAAAAAGAAAGAAGAATGAAAGAAGAAAGAAAGAAAGAAGAAAGGAAGAAGAAAGAAATAAAGAAAGAAAGAAGACAGAAAGAAGAAAGAAAGAAGAAAGAAAGAAAGAAGAAAGAAAGAAGAAATAAAGAAGAAAGAAAGAAGAATGAAAGAAGAAAGAAAGAAGAAAGGAAGAAGAAAGAAAGAAGAAAGAAATAGGAAAGAAAGAAAGAAGAAAGAAAGAAGAAAGAAAGAAGAAAGAAAGAAGAAAAAAAAAGAAAGAAAGAAGAAAGAAAGAAGAAAGAAAGAAGAAAGAAAGAAGTAAGAAAGAAATAACAAAGAAAGAAAGGAGAAAGAAAGAAAAAGAAAGAAAGAAGAAAGAAAGAAGAAAGGAAGAAGAAGAAATAAGTAAGAAAGAAGAAAAAAAAGAAGAAAGAAAGAAGAAAGAAAGAGGAAAGAAAGAAGAAAGAATGAAAGAAGAAAGAAAGGAAGAAGAAAGAAGAAAGAAACAAGAAAGGAAGAAGAAAGAAAGAAGAAAGAATGAAGAAAGAAGAAAGAAGGAAAGAAGAAAGAAAGAAGAACGAAAGAATGAAGAAAGAAAGAAATAAGAAAGAAAGAAGAAAGAAAGTAGAAAGAACGAAGAAGAAAGAAGTAAGAAAGAAGCAAGAAAGAAGTAAGAAAGAAGAAAGATAGAAGAAAGAAAGAAAGAAAGAAGAAAGAAAGGAGAAAGAAAGAAAGAAAGAAAGAAAGAAAGAAAAAAGAAAGAAAGTAGAAAGAAAGAAGAAAGAAAGAAGAAAGAAAGAAGAAAGAAGAAAAAAAAGAAAGAAGAAAGAAAGAAGAAATAAGAAAGAAAGAAAGAATATACAAAGAAGAAAGAAAGAAAGAAGAAAGATGTAACAAAGAAAGAAAGAAGAAAGAAAGAAAGAAGAAAGAAAGAAGAAAGAAAGAAAGAAGAAAGAAAGAAAGGAAGAAAGAAGAAAGAAAGAAAGAAGAAAGAAGAAAGAAACAAGAAAGAAAGAAGAAAGAAAGAAGAAAAAGAAAAAGAAGAAAGAAAGAAGAAAATAAGAAGAAAGAAAGAATGAAGAAATAGAGAAATAAGAAAGAAAGAAGAAAGAAAGAAGAAAGAATAAAGAAAGAAAGAAGAAAAAAAGAAGAAAGAAAGAATTAAGAAAGAAAGAGAGAAGAAAGAGAGAAGAAAGAAAGGTAGAAGAAAGAAAGAAGTAAGAAAGAAGGATGAAAGAAGAAATAAAGAAAGAAGAAAGGAAGAAGAAATAAAGAAGAAAGAAAGAGGAAAGGAAGAAGAAAGAAAGAAGAAAGAAAGAAAGAAAGATGAAAGAAAGAAGAAAGAGAGAAGAAAGAAAGAAGTAAGAAAGAAGTAACAAAGAAAGAAAGAAGAAAGAAAGAAGAAAGAAAGAAAGAAAGAAAGAAGGAAGAAAGAAGAAAGAAAGAAGGAAGAAAGAAGAAAGACAGAAGAAAGAAAGAAGAAAGAAAGAAATAAGAAAGAAAGAAGAAAGAAAGAATGAAGAAAGAAAGAAATAAGAAAGAAAGAAGAAAGGAAGAAGAAAGAAGGAAGAAAGAAAGAAGAAAGAAAGAAGAAAGTAAGAAGAAAGAAAGAAGAAAGAAAGAAGAAACAAAGAAACAAGAAAGAAGAAACAAAGAAGAAATTAAGAAGAAAGAAAGAAGAAAGAAAGTAAGAGTTAAGAAAGAATTAACAAAGAAAGAAAGAAGAAAGAAAGAAATAAAGAAGAAATAAAGAAGAAAGAAAGAAGAGAGAAAGAGCAATGAAAGAAGAAAGAAAGAAGAAAGAAAGAAGAATGAAAGAAAGAAAGAAGAAAGGAAGAAAGAAGAAAGAAAGAAGAAAGAAAGAAGAAAGAAGAGAGAAAGAAGAAAGAAAGAAGAAAGAAGGAAGAAAGAAAGAAGAAAGAAAGAATGAGGAAAGAAAGAAATAAGAAAGAAAGAAAAAAGAAAGAAGACAGAAAGAAGAAAGAAAGACGTAAGAAAGAAGAAAGAATGAAGAAAGAAAGAAGGAAGAAAGAATAAAGAAAGGAGATGAAAGAAAGAAGAAAGAAAGAAGAAAGAAAGAAAGAAGAAAGAAAGACATAAAGAAAGAAGAAAGAAAGAAAGAAGAAAGAAAGAAGAAAGAAAGAAGAAAGAAAAAAAAAGAAAGAAGAATGAAAGAAGAAAGAAAGAAAGAAGAAAGGAAGAAGAAAGAAATAAAGAAAGAAAGAAGACAGAAAGAAGAAAGAAAGAAGAAAGAAAGAAAGAAGAAAGAAAGAAGAAATAAAGAAGAAAGAAAGAAGAATGAAAGAAGAAAGAAAGAAGAAAGGAAGAAGAAAGAAAGAAGAAAGAAATAGGAAAGAAAGAAAGAAGAAAGAAAGAAGAAAGAAAGAAGAAAGAAAGAAGAAAAAAAAGAAAGAAAGAAGAAAGAAAGAAGAAAGAAAGAAGAAAGAAAGAAGTAAGAAAGAAATAACAAAGAAAGAAAGAAGAAAGAAAGAAAAAGAAAGAAAGAAGAAAGAAAGAAGAAAGGAAGAAATAAGAAAGAAAGAAGAAAGAAAGAAAAAAGAAAGAAAGAAAGAAGAACGAAGAAAGAAGAAAGAAAGAAGAAAGAAAGAAAGAAGAAAGAATAAAGATATAAGGAAATAAGAAAGAAAGAAGAAAGAAAGAAGACAGAAAGAATAAAGAAAGAAGAAAGAAAGAAGAAAGAAAGAAGAAAGAAAGAAGAAAGAAAGAAGAAGAAAGAAAGAAGTAAGAAAGAAGAAAGAAAGAAGAAAGAAAGAAAGAAAGAAAGAAAGAAAGAAAGAAAGAAAGAAAGAAAGAAAGAAAGAAAGAAAGAAAGAAAGAAGAAAGAAAGAAGAAAGAAAGAAGAAAGAAAGAAGAAAGAAGAAAGAAAGAAGAAAGAAAACAGAAAGGAAGAAAGAAGAAAGAAAGAAAGAAGAAAGAGAAGAAAGAAAGAAGGAAGAAAGAAAAAAGACAGAAAAAAGAAAGAAGAAAGAAAGAAATAAGAAAGAAAGAAGAAAGAAAGAATGAAGAAAGAAAGAAGAAAGAAAGTAGAAAGAAAGAAGAAAGGAAGAAAGAAGAAAGAAAGAAGAAAGAAAGAAAAAAGAAAGAAAGAAAGAAGAACGAAGAAAGAAGAAAGAAAGAAGAAAGAAAGAAAGAAGAAAGAATAAGAAATAAAGAAATAGAAAGAAAGCAGAAAGAAAGAAGACAGAATGAAGAAAGAAAGAAGAAAGTAAGAAGAAAGAAAGAAGAAAGAAAGAAAGAAGTAAGAAAGAAGAAAGAAAGAAGAAAGAAAGAAGAAAGGAAGAAGAAATAAAAAAGAAAGAAAGAAAGAAAGAAAGAAAGAAAGAAGAAAGAAAGAAAGAAAGAAAGAAAGAAAGAAAGAAAGAAAGAAAGAAAGAAAGAAAGAAGAAAGAAAGAAGAAAGAAAGAAGAAAGAAAGAAAGAAGAAAGAAAGAAGTAAGTAAGAAGAAAGAAAGAAGAAAGAAAGAAGAAAGAAGAAAGAAGAAGAAGAAAGAAGAAAGAAGAAAGAAAGAAGAAAGAAAACAGAAAGGAAGAAAGAAGAAAGAAAGAAAGAAGAAAGAAAGAAAGAAGGAAGAAAGAAAAAAGACAGAAGAAAGAAAGAAGAAAGAAAGAAATAAGAAAGAAAGAAGAAAGAAAGAATGAAGAAAGAAAGAAATAAGAAAGAAAGAAGAAAGAAAGAAGAAAGAAGAAAGAAAGAAGAAAGAAAGAAAGAAGAAATGAAGAAAGAAGAAAGAAAGAGGAAAGAAAGAAGAAATAAGAAAGAAAGAAAGAAAAAAGAAGAAACTAAGAAGAAAGAAAGAGGAAACAAAGAAGAAAGAAAGAAAGAAGAAGAAAGAAATAAAGAAGAAGAAAGAAAAAAGAAAGAAGAAAGAAAGAATAAAGAAAGAAGAAAGAAAGAAGAAAGAAAGAAGAAAGAAAGAAGAAAGAAAGAAGAATGAAAGAAAGAAGAAAGAAAGAAGAAAGAAGAAAGAAAGAAGAAAGAAAGAAGAAAGAAAGAAAGAAGAAAGAAAGAAAGAAGAAAGAAGAAAGAAAGAAGAAAGAAAGAAGAAAGGAAGAAAGATTAAGAAACAAGAAAGAAAGAAGAAAGAAAGAAGAAAGAAATAAGAAAGAAGAAAGAAAGAAAAAAGAAAGAAATAAGTAAGAAAAAAGAAAGAAAGAATAAAGAAAGAAGCAGGAATGAAGAAAGAAAGAAGAAAGGAAGAAAGAAAAAAGAAAGAAAGAAGAAGGAAAGAAAGAGGAAAGAAGAAAGAAACAAGAAAGAAAGAAAAAAGAAAGAAGAAAGAATTAAGAAATAAGAAAGAAAGAAAGAAGAAAGAAGAAGAAAAGAATGAAGAAAGAAAGAAATAAGAAAGAAAGAAGAAAGAGAGAAGAAAGAAAGAAGAGAGAAAGAAGTAAGAAAGAAGAAAGAAGAAAGAAAGGAAGAAGAAAGAATGAAAGAAGAAAGAAAGAAGAAAGAAGAAAGAAACAAGAAAGAAAGAAGAAAGAAAGAAGAAAGAATGAAGAAAGAAGAAAGAAGGAAAGAAGAAAGAAAGAACGAAGAATGTAGAAGAAAGAAATAAGAAAGAAAGAAGAAAGAAAGAAGAAAGAAAGAAGAAGAAAGAAGTAAGAAAGAAGAAAAAGAAGAAGAAAGAAGAAGAAAGAAGAAAGAAGAAAGAAAGAAAGAAGAAAGAAAGAAAAAAGAAAGAAAGAAGAGAGAAGTAACAAAGAAAGAAAGAGAAGAAAGAAGAAAGAAAGAAAGAAGAAGAAAGAAAGTAGAAAGAAAGAAATAAGAAAGAAGAAAGGAAGAAAGAAGAAAGAAAGAAAGAAGAAAGAAAGAAGAAGAAAGAAAAAAGAAAGAAAGAAGAAAGAAGAAGAAAGAAGAAAGAAAGAAGAAATGAGAAGAAAGAATGAAGAATAAAGAAATAGGAAAGAAAGAAGAAAGAAGACAGAAATTAGAAAGAACGAAGTAAGAAAGAAGAAATAAAGAAGAAAGAAAGAAGAAAGAAGTAAGAAAGAAGAAAGAAAGAAGAAAGAAAGAAGAAAGAAGAAAGAAAGAATAAGAAGAAAGAAAGAAGAAAAAAAGTAGAAAGAAGAAGAAAGAAAGAAGAAAGGAAGAAAGAAGAAAGAAAGAAGAAAGAAAGAAAAAGAAAGAAAGAAAGAAGAAAGAAGAAAGAAAGAAGAAACAAAGAAAGAAGAAAGAAGAAAGAATAAAGAAAGAAGAAAATAACAGAAGAAGAATGAAGAAATAAAGAAATAAGAAAGAAAGAAGAAAGAAAGAAGACAGAATGAAGAAAGAAATAAGAAAGAAAGAAGAAAGAAGAAAGAAAGAAGAAAGAAAGAAGAAAGAAAGAAGAAAGAAAGAAGAAAGAAAGAAAGAAAGAAAGAAAGAAAGAAGAAAGAAAGAAAGAAAGAAAGAAAGAAAGAAAGAAAGAAAGAAAGAAAGAAAGAAAGCAGAAAGAAAGCAGAAAGAATGAAGAAAGAAAGAAGAAAGAAAGAAGAAAGAAAGAAGAAAGAAGGAAGAAAGAAAGAAGACTGAAAGAAGAAAGAAAGAAAGAAGAAAGAAAGAAATAATGAAGAAAGAAAGAAGAGAGAAAGAAGAAAGAAGGAAGAAAGAAAGAAGAAAGAAAGAAGAAAGAAAGAAGAAAGAAAGAAGAAAGAAATAAGAAAGAAAGAAATAAGAAAGAAGAAAGAAAGAAGAACGAAAGAAGTAAGAAAGAAGTAAGAAAGAAAGAAGAAAGGAAGAAAGATTAAAGAAACAAGAAAGAAAGAAGAAAGAAAGAAGAAAGAAAGAAGAAAAAAAAATGAAGAAAGAATTAAATAAGAAAGAAATAAGAAGGAAAGAAGACAGAAAGAAGAAAGAAATAAGTAAGAAAAATGAAAGAAAGAATAAAGAAAGAAGCAGGAATGAAGAAAGAAAGAAGAAAGGAAGAAAGAAGAAAGAAAGAAAGAAAGAAGAAAGAAAGAAATAAAGAAGTAATAAGAAAGAAAGAAGAAAGAAAGAAGAAAGAAAGAAGAAAGAAAGAAAGAAAGAAGAAAGAAAGAAGAAAGACAGAAGAAAGAAGAAAGAAAGAAGAAAATGAGAAGAAAGAATGAAGAAATAAAGAAATAGGAAAGAAAGAAGACAGAAAGTAGAAAGAAAGAAGTAAGAAGGAAGAAATAAAGAAGAAAGAAGAAGAAAGAATAAAGAAAGAAAGAAGAAAGAAAGAAGAAAGAAAGAAGAAAGAAAAAAGATAGAAAGAAAGAAAGAAAGAAAGAAAGAAGAAAGAAAGAAGAAAGAAAGAAGAAAGAAGAAAGAAAGAAGAAAATGAGAAGAAAGAATGAAGAAATAAAGAAATAGGAAAGAAAGAAGACAGAAAGTAGAAAAAAAGAAGTAAGAAGGAAGAAATAAAGAAGAAAGAAGAAGAAAGAAAAGAAAGAATAAGAAAGAAAGAAGAAAGAAAGAAGAAATAAAGAAGAAAGAAAAAAGAAAGAAAGAGAGAAAGAAAGAAAGAAAGAAAGAAAGTAAGAAAGAAAGAAAGAAGAAAGAAAGAAGAAAGAATGAAGAAAGAAAGATAAAAAAAGAAGAAAGAAGAAAGAAGAAAGTAGAAAGAAGACAGAAAGTAGAAAGAAAGAAAGAAGAAAGAAAGAAGAAAGAAAGAACAAAGAAGAAAGAAAGAATGAAGAAAGAAAGAACTAAGAAAGAAAGAAGTAAGAAAGAGAGAAAGAAGAAATAAGAAAGAAAGTAGTAAGAAAGAAGTAAGAAAGAAAGAAATAAGAAAGAAAGAAGAAAGGAAGAAGACAGAAAGAAGAAAGAAAGAAGTAAGGAAGAAGAAAGGAAGAAGAAAGAAAGAAGAAAGAAAGAGTAAAGAAAGAAGAAAGAAAGAAAGAAGAAAGAAGAAAGAAAGAAGAAATAAAGAAAGAAGAAAGAAAGAAAGAAGGAAAGAAAGAAAGAAGGAAGAAAGAAGAAATTAAGAAGAAAGAAAGAAGAAAGAAAGAAAGAAAGAAGTAAGAAAGAATTAACAAAGAAAGAAATAAGAAAGAAGAAAAAAAGAAGAAAGAAAGAAGAAAGAAGAAAGAAAGAAGAAAGAAGAAAGAAAGAAGAAAGAAAGAATGAAAGAAGAAAAAAGAAAGAAGAAAGAAAGAAGAAAGAAGAAAGAAAGAAGAAAATGAGAAGAAAGAATGAACAAATAAAGAAATAGGAAAGAAAGAAGAAAGAAAGAAGACAGAAAGTAGAAAGAAAGAAGTAAGAAAGAAGAAATAAAGAAGAAAGAAGAAGAAAGAATAAAGAAAGAAAGAAGAAAGAAAGAAGAAAGAAAGAAGAAAGAAAGAAAGAAAGAAAGAAAGAAAGAAAGAAGAAAGAAAGAAGAAAGAATGAAGAAAGAAAGAAGAAAGAAAGAAGAAAGAAAGAAGTAACAAAGAAGTAACAAAGAAATAAAGAAGAGAGAGAAGAAAGAAAGAAAGAAGAAAGAAAGAAAGAAATAAAGCAGAAAGAAAGAAGAAAGAATGAAGAAAGAAAGAAGAAAGAAAGAAGAAAGAAAGTAGAAAGAAGAAAGAAAGAAAGATGAAAGAAAGAAGAAAGAAAGAAGAAAGAAGAAAGAAGAAAGTAGAAAGAAGACAGAAAGAAGAAAGAAAGAAGAAAGAAGAAAGAAAGAATAAAAAAAAAAGTCTTCTTTCTTTCATTCTTCTTTCTTTTTATTACTTACTTTCTTCTTTCTTTCTTATTTCTTTCTTCTTTCTTTCTTCTTTCTTCTTTCTTTCTTCTTTCTTTCTTCTTTATTTCTTCTTTCTTTATTTCTTCTTTCTTTCTATTTTCTTCCTTCTTTCTTCTTTCTTCTTTATTCTTTCTTTCTTCTTTCTTTCTTCTTTATTTCTTCTTTCTTTCCTCTTCCTTTCTTTTTCTTTCTTCTTTCTTTGTTCATTCTTTCTTCTTTCTTTCTTCTTTATTTCTTCTTTCTTTCTTTCCTTCTTTCTTTCTTTCTTCTTTCATTATTTCTTCTCTCTTTCTTCTTTCTTCTTTCTTTCTTCTTTCTTTCTTCTTTCTTTCTTTCTTCTTTCTTTCTTCTTCCTTTCTTTTTCTTTCTTCTTTCTTTCTTCTTCCTTTCTTTCTTTCTTCTTTCTTTGTTCTTTCTTTCTTTCTTTCTTCTTTCTTTCTTTTCTTCTTTCTTTCTTTCTTCTTTCTTTCTTTCTTCTTTCTTTCCTCTTTCTTCCTACTTTCTTTCTTCTTTCTTTCTTCTTTCTTTATTTCTTCTTTCTTTCTTCTTCCTTTCTTTTTCTTTCTTCTTTTTTTGTTCTTTCTTTCTTTCTTCTTTCTTTATTCTTTCTTTCTTCTTTCTTTCTTCTTTGTCTCTTCTTTCTTCTTTCTTTCTTTCTTCTTTCTTTCTTCTTCCTTTCTTTTTCTTTCTTCTTTCTTTGTTCTTTCTTTCTTTCTTCTTCCTTTCTTTCTTCTTTCTTTCTTTCTTCTTTCTTTCTTCTTTCCTTCTTTCTTTCTTTCTACTTTATTTCTTCTTTCTTTCTTCTTTCTTTCTTTCTCCTTTCTTTCTTCTTTCTTTCTTCTTTCTTACTTCTTTCTTATTTCTTTCTTACTTCTTTCTTACTACTTTCTTTCTTGTTTCTTTTTTCTTTCTTCTTTCTTTCTTTCTTCTTTCTTTCTTTCTTCTTTCTTCCTTTCTTAATTCTTTCTTCATTCTTTCTTTCTTCTTTCTTTCTTCTTTCTTTCTGCTTTCTTTATTTCTTTCTTTCTTTCTTCTTTCTTTCTTCTTTCTTTCTTTCTCCTTTCTTTCTTTCTTCTTTCTTTCTTCTTTCTGTCTTTCTTCTTTATTATTTCTTTCTTATTTCTTTCTTTCTTCATTCTTTCTTCTTTCTTTCTTCTTTCTTCTTTCTTCTTTCTTTCTTCTTTCTTTCTTCTTTCTTTCTTTCCTTCTTTCTTCTTTGTTTCTTTCTTCTTTCTTGTTTCTTTCTTCCTTTCTTACTTCTTTCTTCTTTCGTTATTACTTCTTTCTTACTTCTTTCTTTTTTCTTTCTTTCTTTCTTCTTTCTTTCTTATTTCTTTCTTTCTTCTTTCTTCTTTCTTTCTTCTTACTCTCTTCTTTCTTTCATTCTTTCTTCTTTGTTTATTTCTTCTTTCTTTCTACTTTCTTTCTTTCTTCGTTTTTCCATTCTTCTTTCTTTCTTTCTCCTTTCTTTCTTACTTCTTTCTTACTTCCTTCTTACTTCTTTATTTCTTCAGTCTTTGTTCTTTCTTTCTTTCTTCATTCTTTCTTCTTTCTTTCTCCTTTCTCTGTTCGTTCTTTCTTTTTTCTTTCTTCCTTTCTTCTTCCTTTCTTCTTCCTTTCTTCTTCCTTTGTTCTTTCTTTCTTACTTCTTTCTTACTGCTTTCTCAGTTCTTTCTTACTTCTTTCTTTCTTCTTTGTTCTTTCTTTCTTCTTTCTTTCTTATTTCTTTCTTCTTTCTTTCTGCTTTCTTTTTTTCTTCTTTCTTTCTTCTTTCATTCTTCCTTCATTTTTCTTTCTTCTTTCTTTCTTCTGTCTTTCTTCTTTCTTTCTTCTTTCTTTCTTCTTTCTTTCCTCTTTCTTTATTCTTCCTTTCTTCTTCCTTTCTTCTTTCTTTCATACTTCTTATTTACTTCTTTCTTACTTCTTTCTTACTTCTTTCTTTCTACTTTGTTTCTTCTTTGTTCTTTCTTTCTTCTTTATTTATTCTCTCTTTCTTTCTTCTTTCTTTCTTCCTTCTTTCTTCTTTCTTTCTTCTTCCTTTCTTCTTCCTTTCTTCTTCCTTTCTTCTTTCTTTCTTCTTTCTTACTTCTTTCTTTCTTCTTTCTTTCTTCTTTCTTTCTTACTTCTTTCTTACTACTTTCTTTCTTATTTCTTTCTTCTTTCTCTCTTTCTTACTTCTTTCTTTCTTACTTCTTTCTTTCTTCATTCTTTCTTTCTTTCTTCTTTCTTTCTTCTTTGTTCTTTCTTTCTTCTTTCTTTCTTCTTTCTTTCTTTCTTCTTTCTTTCTTCTTTCTTTCTTATCTCTTTCTTCTTTCTTCTTTCTTTCTTCTTTCTTTCTTCTTTATTTCTTCTTTCTTTCTTTCTTCTTACTTTCTTCTTTCTTTCTTTCTTTCTTCTTTCTTTCTTCTGTCTTTCTTTCTTCTTTCTTTCTTCTTTCTTTCATCTTTCTTCTTACTTTCTTCTTTCTTTCTTCTTTCTTCTTTCTTCTTTCTTTCTTTCTTTCTTCTTTCTTTCTCCTTTCTTTCTTTCTTCTTTCTTTGCTCTTTCTTTCTTCTTTCTTTCTTCTTCCTTTCTTCTTTCTTTCTTCTTTCTTTCTTTGTTCTTTCTTTCTTTCCTCTTTCTTTACTTCTTCTTTCTTTCTTCTTTCTTCTTTCTTTCTTTCTTCGTTCTTTCTTTCTTCTTTCTTTCTTTCTTCTATCTTTCTTTCTTCTTTCTTTCCTTCTTCTTTCATTCTTCTTTCTTTATTCTTTCTTCTTTCTTTCTTCCTTCTTTCTTTTTTCTTTCTTCTTTCTCTCTTTCCTCTTTCTTTCCTCTTTCTTTATTTTTTCTTACTTCTTTCTTTCTTCTTTCTTTCTTCCTACTTTCTTTCTTCATTCTTCTTTCCTCATTCTTTCTTCTTCCTTTCTTCTTCCTTTCTTCTTTCCTTCTTTATTTCTTCTTTCTTTCTTTCTTCTTTCTTTATTTCTTCTTTCTTTCTTTCTTCTTTCTTTCTTCTTTCTTTCTTTCTTCTTCCTTTCTTTCTTCTTTTTTTCTTTCTTCTTTCTTTCTTCCTTCTTTCTTCTTTCTTTCTTCTTTCTTCTTTCTGTCTTCTTTCTTTCTTGTTTCTTTCTTCTTTCTTTCTTACTTTTTTCTTACTTCTTTCTTTCTTCTTTCTTTCTTCTTTCTTTCTTTCTCTCATCTTTATTTCTTCTTTCTTTCTTCTTTCTTTCTTCTTTCTTCTTTCTTCTTTCTTTCTTCTTTCTTTCTTCTTTCTTTCATTCTTCTTTCTTTCTTCTTTCTTTCTTATTTCTTTCTTTCTTTTTCTTTCTTTCTTCTTTCTTTCTTTCTTCTTTCTACTTTATTTCTTTCTTCTTTCTTTCTTCAGCCTTTCTTCCTTCTTTCTTCTTTCTTTCTTCTTTCTTTCTTTCTTTCTTCTTTCTTTCATTCTTCTTTCATTCTTCTTTCTTTCTTTCTTCTTTCTATATTTCTTCTTCCTTTCTTATTTCTTTCTTCTTCCTTTCTTTCTTCTTTCTTTCTTCTTTCTTTCTTCTTTCTTTCTTTATTCTTTCTTTTCTCCTTCTTTCTTTCTTCTTTCTTACCTCTTTCTTCTTTCTTTCTTTCTTCTTTCATTCTTCTTTCTTTCTTCTTTCTTACTTCTTTCTTTCTTCTTCCTTTCTTTCTTCTTTCTTTCTTTTTTCCTTCTTTCTTTCTTCTTCCTTTTTTCTTCTTTCTTTCTTCTTTCTTTCTTCTTTCTTTCTTTCTTTCATTGATCTTTCTTTCCTCTTTCTCTGTTCTTTCTTTCTTCATTCTTCTTTTTTCTTTATTTTTTTTCTTCTTTCTTTATCCTTTTTTTCTTTCTTTATTCTTTCTTTCTCTCTTTCTGTCTTCTTTCTTTGTTTCTCCTTTCTTTCTTTCTTCTTTCTTTCTTCTGTCTTTCTTCTTTCTCCTTTCTTTCTTTCTTACTTACTTCTTTCTTTCTTCTGTCTTCTTTCTTTCTCCTTTCTTTCTTTCTTTCTTACTTCTTTCTTTCTTCTTTCTTTATTCTTTCTTACTTCTTTCTTTCTTCTTTCTTTCTTCTTTCTTTCTTATTACGTTATTTCTTCTTTCTTTCTTCAATCTTTCTTTCTTCTTTCTTCTTTCTTCTTTCTTTCTTTTTTTTCTCTTCTTTCTTTCTTCTTTCTTTCTTATTACGTTCTTTCTTCTTTCTTTCTTCTATATTTCTTTCTTCTTTTTCTCTTGTTTATTTCTTCTTTCTTCTTTCTTTCTTCTTTCTTTCTTCTTTCTGTCTTCTTTCTTCTTTCTTTGTTTCTTCTTTCTTTCTTTCTTCTTTCTTTCTTTCTTCTTTCTTCATTTCTTCTTTCTGTCTTCTTCCTTTCTTCTTTCTTTCTTTCTTTCTTTCTTTCTTTCTTTCTTTCTTTCTTTATTTATTTATTTATTTCTTTCTTCTTTAATTCTTTCTTCTTTCTTCCTTTCTTATTTCTTTCTTCTTAATTTCTTCTTTCTTTCTTTCTTCATCTTTCTTCTTTCTTTCTTTCTCTTTTCTTTCTTCTTTCATTCTTCTTTCTTTCTTATTTCTTTCTTCTTTCGTTCTTCTTTCTTTCTTCTATCTTTCTTCTTTCTTTCTTACTTCTTTCTTTCTTCTTTCTTTCTTCTTTCTTCTTTCTTACTTCTTTCTTACTTCTTTCTTATTCCCTCTTTCTTCTTTCTTTCTTCTTTATTTCTTTCTTTCTTCTTTCTTTCTTTCTTTTTCCTTCTTCTTTCATTCTTCTTTCTTTCTTCTTTCTTTCTTTCTTCTTTCTTCTTTCATTCTTCTTTCTTTCTTCTTCCTTTCTTTCTTCTTCCTTTATTCTTTCTTACTTCTTTCTTTCTTCTTTCATTCGTTCTTCTTTCTTCTTTCTTCTTTCTTCTTTCTTCTTTCTTTCTTCTTTCTTTCTTTCTTCTTTCTTTCTTCTTTCTTTCTTCTTTCTTTCGTTAGTCTTTCTTCTTTCTTACTTCTCTCTTTCTTCTTCTTTCTTTCTTCATTCTTTTTTCTTTCTTTCTTTCTTTCTTTCTTTCTTTCTTCTTTCTTTATTCTTTCTTTCTTCTTTCTTTCTTCTATCTTTCTTCTTTCTTTCTTTCTTTCTTCATTCTTTTTTCTTTCTTTCTTTCTTTCTTTCTTCTTTCTTTCTTCTTTCTTTCTTCTTTCTTTCTTCTTTCTTTCTTCTTTCTTTCTTCTTCCTTTCTTCTTTCTTTCTTCTTTCTTTCTTTCTTTCTTCTTTCTTTCTTTCCTCTTTCTTTACTTCTTCTTTCTTTCTTCTTTCTTTCTTCTTTCTTTCTTCTTTCTTCTTTCTTTCTTCTTTCTTTATTCTTTCTTCTTTCTTTCTTCCTCCTTTCTTCTTTCTTTCTTTCTTCTTTCTTTCTTTCTACTTTCTTTCTTCATTCTTCTTTCTTCTTTCTTTCTTCTTTCTTTCTTCTTTCTTCTTTCTTCTTTATTTCTTCTTTCTTTCTTCTTTCTTTCTTCTTTCTTTCTTCTTTGTTTCTTTCTACTTTCTTTCTTCTTTCTTCTTTCTTTCTTCTTTCTTTCTTCTTTCTTCTTTCTTCTTTCTTCTTTCTTCTTTCTTCTTTCTTCTTTCTTCTTTCTTCTTTCTTCTTTCTTCTTTCTTCTTTCTTCTTTCTTCTTTCTTCTTTCTTCTTTCTTCTTTCTTCTTTCTTCTTTCTTACTTCCTTGCCGAGAGAAAAATTCCATCAGAGTTCCAGACCCGAGCGGACGGAGGAAGAAATGCGGCCGACCCAATATGAGTGATAAAGCATACTTCAACTTTATTGCCCGAGATAGCGTGCATTTATACCAAATACCATAATTATGCATACTTGTCTCTATCTAATAGGCTAAGCACATTTACTTACTCCACCTACTTGGGTTTAGCTAGCTATGCGCATCCCACATTCTTCTGTCTCTTATCTCTTCAAAAATATCCTGACCCTGCCTTAGTTAGTACTTTTCCGTTCCCCCCTTTCCCACGGCCTAATAGACAAGCTAACTAAGGCCTACTTATGTCAACTAAAATGGGCTCTGCTCGTACAGTTGCTTGATGGACTCATGTCCGTGCTCCTTGAGCCAATCCCCGACATCTCCCCCCTTTTCTTTTATTAATGAGCAGAGCCTGCCCAAGTGTCTGCTCTAAAATCTTCTTAATACATGATATAGCACAACTCAAGCATATTAATGCAACTACTACTATGATTAAGAGAGCCAGAGCACTCTGCAAAAGCCCTTTTACCCATCCTCCTAGTCCAAACCAGTTCATGAGGCCCTCTAAGCCAAAGAGGCCTACATCCTCTCTGATCTTCTGTGAGTGGTCCGTAAGTTGTTTAATCTCCTCGTGGATGGATCTCGACTTATTCTGTAAATCCATACAGCACATTCCGTCGAATTCCTCACATCCATGGCCATGGGCTAATAACAAAAGTCTCCTGTGACTGTATTCTGCAGTGTAGCATGTCTTACAGAATCTACATCTAACAAAAGTCCACTTAAAGCCTTAGAAGTTCTGTTTATTTGCTTAACTAGCCAGCATCCTAATTTTTCTAAAGTATTTAAAGCTTTAGTTGTGCCAACTCTAGATACAAGAGATCCTAAAACCCTTAACCCTGATCCTCAATAATCTACATTATCATCACATTTTGACTCATATACACGCAAAAGGTGTTTTTCTCGTCTTGCTCTTCTGTGATCTATTATCATAGATACATTTGGCGTTAAGAGAGTTAATAGTCCCAAAATACACAGTCCTCCAACAGCATTAGAAGGAATTCCTGGTCAGGCTCTATCTTCACAGATCAAGAATACACCATACAGGAGGTTTTAGGGTCGCTGTCAATGACATCCCTTGCATTCTTCTGTGAAGCATTACACCGTCGAGTTTCATTTCTGTAGTCACCAAGGGTAGCATTAACATTTTGTAGTTTTGTCCATTCATGTTCTTGTATACTGTTCTGACACTTTTCACAAACCGGCTGAATACAAGCATCCATGGGCATAGATGCCATCAATTCCAGTTCCTGCGGTTCGATGTCTGCTTCCAGGTGGCAATTAATCCAAAGTGCCGTGTTAGTATTATTACAGTTCGTTGCAATGCCTCTGCATCAACCACTATTTGAAACAGTCGTGTGATGCTGCTGTAGTCATCAAGGAAGACACCAACCAAGCA
The DNA here is from genome assembly GCF_036013475.1 of Columba livia. Lineage (NCBI taxonomy): Eukaryota > Metazoa > Chordata > Aves > Columbiformes > Columbidae > Columba > Columba livia. The sequence goes on along the minus strand of NW_027043372.1, from coordinate 75,199 downwards.
TGTGTGGAACGTTTTTTCCAGAGACATCGTAGTTAGGCATATAGATGGTCAGTCATGTTGGCTAAAGTAATCCACATGTCAGTCTTTGTCTGTGCAGGCATCCAAAACACAGCAGCTGCAACAATCATTGTCAGGAAGATAACACAGGTTTCACGTTTCGTGCTGGCAACCATTGCAGCTCTTGATCTGTAAAAACATAAGCATAACCTCTCCCCCAGGTTATCAATTGGTATGGACTTTTCCATTGAACGTTAACTAGTGATTTGACCATAACTAATGCAGGTTCTTTCTGATTTAGCATGGTTTTGGGTCATAGTTACAAAGTGTTTCATCACAGGGCAAATTTAGGCTGTACCACTTAGATACAAGTGATTCATCACATACAATCCTTTTGACAATTCCCCTTTTTGTTTAAAAAACAAAACAAAACAAACAAAACAAAACAAAAACACAGTTCAGAATCAGATACGTGTGTTGGATCTTGACTACATACTCAAAATCGCAAATCAAATTCAGAGGCTCCTTAAATTTCGCAAATGGTACATATATGACAAAAGGATCATGGCCTTAAATTCATTCCCTGCATTTTCTTGATCAGAGTGACAATTGGTATATTAGTCTGTTAGCATTCTCATCATACTGTCCCACAATAGCCACAGGTTGTTTCATAGACAAATCTGTAAGTCCAATCAAATGCAGTCATCCTGTAAAGCTGTCATAAATTCATTCCTCAAAGTTTCTAACTCCATTTTGGCTGTCATATTTATTGGATATTGTTTTCCCTTACCGGATTGAAGTCCTGTTTCAGATTTCTCAGTGTAGTATTTGCTTTATCAAAAACATTGGCTGCTAAGTTCCTTGAAGATTTCTCACTTGCACAAGCAGATCTGCACCATCCAAGCACCTTCTTGTAGGATATGCAACTAAACAGAATTCTCAGAAAACGTTATTTGAGCTTACAATTTACTTAACAAATCCTGACCCAAGAGAGGTATAGGACTTTTGGGCAAATACAAGAATTCATGTATTAAAACTTTGTTCCAAATCTGGCATTCCATTTGTCTCAAAAAACGGCCTTTCTTTCATTGTCTCTAGCATGGTGAATTTACTAAGAAGTCTCGTACAATTAATTACCATAGGATAAGTCCATCAACAAATTTTTGGTTTAATTGTCCAGTTTCATTAGAACTACGGGTCTGCTCAGGATGCCTTTAAACTTCACCCTCAGACTGCTCCATTCAGTATTACATCGCTGCAGTGGGGGGAGAGAGAACCCCCCTTTCACTGCTTTAAAAGCGGGCAGCCAGGTTTTTCCAGTTGTTTTTTCTTTCTGTGCAGTGTAGATATAACCAAGGTCGCGCAGCTGGCACACTGGCTGGTACGAAGTAGGAGGCTCTGGGAAACTTCTCAGTTACAATGAGCTGCACACAGGCCTGGGATATTTTGCTCTTTTGTTTTCCCATTTAATTCCAGCCATAATACACTTTATATGCAATTTCAAGTAGCTCAGCAATAGTCACATTCCTTAGCTCCATTTACCTTTTACAATTTAGAGATGTCAAAAAACCAGTATAAACCAGTATAATAAACATAAATCCATTATTCTATTGTCCTAGATCCAAATCAGTTCACATTCCAGCAACCTTTAAATACAACTTCATAACTTCATACAATACCCCAAGTTCACATCTATCATAGTATTTTAACAATTTAAATGCTTTTCTAACAATATAAGCGATTACTTTAATGTGTAAGGATGCATCCTAAGGGGGAGCAAGGTGGAATTTAAGCAGTGGAACCGGTTCCCATTGTAATTATCTCCCCAAACAAGATTCTTTTGGTACCGAATATGAATATGCAAACTAAAATACTGAGCTCAGATACGAAAACCATATACCAAGTTCAAATAAGCAGATGGATCACACTTACACCAATTTAAGACAATATCTCAATTTTTTGCATTGCACCTTGAACTGCTCACTGCTCAGCCAGGTGGAGATACCTCTGGGTCTCCCTGACAAAATGGGTCAGTGCGCGCTGGAGCCCCATTTGGCATCCGCCCCCCCCGCAGCAAGCTGGACTGGGCAAGGCCTTTTTCTTTTTTTTTTTTTTTTTTTTTTTTTTTTTATAGTGTCTCATCTGGTGCGCTACAACTGTTATTCTAAAACCATGATTCTTCACTTGATGTGCATACAAAAAGGCCAAATTTCGTGCACCGAGATGAGCTGAGAGACAGCCTGTCACAGAGTTGCGCAAGTCTGGATATTGGAATAAAGCTAGTACGCTAGAAAAAAAAAAAAAAATATAACAGCTACTACACATAAAATCTTAACATCACGTTCACGCAGTAAGGAACTAAATTACTCATGATCTTTTTGTACTATCACAAAACGCACCTTTTGAGTCAACCGATTCTCATGATTTAACAGTCTGTGAACTTAATGTACCATATAACAAAGACCTACCAAAATTGCAACGTGCTTAAACAGATACCCACAAAGAAAACAGGCTAATAAGGAAAACATTGTGCAGACTTCGGCAAGTTTACTGTGACCTGCGTGTTATCAGTTAACTCTCTCTCAGCTGTCTGAAATGATTTAATGATCTCTTGTAGGGATTTATTTTGTCTTACTCTTCTCACCCTAAAAACAACATTAATTGCAATAAGGTGTTATACTTCAAGATTCTATTCCCCGGACACTTTTCCCAATCATTTAACTTATACAGCAGCCACCATTAATTACAATATTTTACAAGATCTTCTTTCCTCATATTTCCAAGTGCTTCCCTATGTTTTGAAACACCTCCCAATACTGATTTTTTATGAACACGACTGAAAACAGTAATTTCTGACCCCACGGAAAAGCACAGGGCTGCTTGCAGCGTGAGTGGGAAAAGTGGAGAGAAAGTTTTACGGTGCACTTATACCACAAAGAAACAATTCTAACAACAACCAGTAAAACCATTAACTCACATTCCTGACAAGCTGCTTGACTTTCAGAGAGGCAATAAACAGCAGCACATAATATGCACTGTAAAACTCACAAATAACATGTTGATAGCAAACATTAGCATTCTCTACTGCCAATTTCAACACCAGTACTTCCTTAACTTCTAAGTTTTATACCCTGAGTCCCCAGAAGCACCCCCTTTCCCGTCACGATTATCATGACCACATTGCCGACTGTCAGATTCACTTGCTGTTAGCTGATCTAATCTGTCACACAGTTCTGTTGTCCAGTTCTATTTTCAGTGACTTCTTCTGTTCTATTGTGGAAGTTAGAGGGTTAAAATGCAGGAAAAGCAGATTGGTAAAATTGGTAAAAGAACTGATAGTACACGTGTTTACAACTTTAGCATTCTCAGCTTTCACAGGTTCTTTGAGTAAGTTGTCTGACACCAATCCTCTGGACTTGCTGTTCTCACCAGGGTTAGATGATGGTACAGGAGGCTAACCGTTTGGCATTGTTCCTCCCCCCGCCCCAGACTGCTGAACCATCGGGGGTGCCGAAAGCACAGCAGGGGATTGCATAGGGAGGGTATCGCAGACACAAACCGGGTGAATTTCACCGCAACTTTCAGGATACTTATCAGGCTGCAACGCTGCAAAAATTCCGGCAGCAGCAGACCGTTCAAGCTTCCATGTAGTTACTAATGATTTAGCTTCTGTATGTCCATTGCTGACTTTATCCCATAATTTCTGCTCTATACTGTCCCAAAGTTCAAGTTTTGAGTCACTAATGCTCGTAACAGTCTTTTCAGGTTTAAATTGCTTCACTGTAGTATTTATCAGTTTCCAGATGGTTACAAGGCCGAGAATATATCTTTCGCGGTGACTAATTGCCTTCCACAACACAGTTCCCATCTTTTTCCAAGTCTCTATTTGAAAAACTTCTGACAGGTCAGCAGGATATCTATTGCCTCTGCACCAAGTTAATAGTCTTTTAAGGTTCTTCGCTGATAACGCAGATATGCCCGTTTCCATCGGCGGAGCGGAAGGCTCCATTTTGCCGAGTTTCTGTGAAGCTACCGCGGCTAAATTCTTTTCCATTTTATGACGCTTAATATTATTAATTACTTCCCTCCACGGTTTCATCAGTTTCTTAGCTGTTTTATCCTCGTCTATGACCATATCCCACAACACATCCCCCAATTTCCTCCACTCTCCTTCATCAAACAATAAATCAGGATCCTGAAAACACCCCTTAGTTTTCCCCGTTGCTACTAGACCAGCTAGCTGTTTAACGCAACTATAATCAACCCCCCGCTTTTCTAAAAAGCTTTGTAATAAATCTAGGGCTACTTCTAAATCCATTTCTCTGTTATTCATCATTTTAAACCGTTTCTCCGTTATTCATCACTTTTAATCCGTTTCTCCGTTATTTATCACTTTTAACCCGTTTCTCTGTTATTTATCACTTTTAACCCGTTTCTCTGTTATCTATCACTTTTAATCCGTTTCTCTATTACCTATCACTTTTAATCCGTTTCTCTGTTATCTATTTCTCCATTATTCATCATTTTTAATCTATTTCTCCGTTATTCATCATTATAGTACGGTACCTCTTGTTAAATTAAGAGACCTCTTGCAGCCCTTGTTTCCTGTAGCCCAGCACTGGCGAACTTCAGTCGGTTCAGGCTTCGGAGTCGACACACCGCAGCACAGTGTTCGGTCGCTCTTGCCCGCCGGTCGCTGCTCTCCCGGCGCCTTTTGCTTCTATCCGCCGCTTCGGATCGCCGGTTCGGGCGCCAATTGCCGAGAGAAAAATTCCATCAGAGTTCCAGACCCGAGCGGACGGAGGAAGAAATGCGGCCGACCCAATATGAGTGATAAAGCATACTTCAACTTTATTGCCCGAGATAGCGTGCATTTATACCAAATACCATAATTATGCATACTTGTCTCTATCTAATAGGCTAAGCACATTTACTTACTCCACCTACTTGGGTTTAGCTAGCTATGCGCATCCCACATTCTTCTGACTCTTATCTCTTCAAAAATATCCTGACCCTGCCTTAGTTAGTACTTTTCCGTTCCCCCCTTTCCCACGGCCTAATAGACAAGCTAACTAAGGCCTACTTATGTCAACTAAAATGGGCTCTGCTCGTACAGTTGCTTGATGGACTCATGTCCGTGCTCCTTGAGCCAATCCCCGACACTTCCTTCTTTATTTCTTCTTTCTTTCTTCTTTATTTCTTCTTTCTTTCTTTAGTCTTTCTTCTTTCTTACTTCTCTCTTTCTTCTTTCTTTCTTTCTTCATTCTTTTTTCTTTTTTTCTTTCTTTCTTCTTTCTTTCTTCTTTCTTTCTTCTTTCTTTATTCTTTCTTTCTTCCTTCTTTCTTTCTTTCTTCATTCTTTTTTCTTTCTTTCTTTCTTTCTTCTTTCTTTCTTCTTTCTTTATTCTTTCTTTCTTCTTTCTTTATTCTTTCTTTGTTCTTTCTTTCTTCTTTCTTTCTTCTTTCTTTCTTCTTCCTTTCTTCTTTATTTCTTCTTTCTTTCTTTCTTCTTTCTTTCTTTCCTCTTTCTTTACTTCTTTCTTTCTTCTTTCTTTCTTCTTTCTTTCTTCTTTCTTCTTTCTTTCTTCTTCCTTCCTTTCTTTCTTTCTTTCTTTCTTTCTTTCTTTCTTTCTTTCTTTCTTTCTTTCTTACTTTCTTTCTTTCTTCTTTCTTTCTTCTTTCTTTCTTTCTTCGTTCTTTCTTCTTTCTTTCTTCTGTGTTTCTTTTTTCTTAATTCTTTCTTTCTTCTTTCTTTCTTCTGTGTTTCTTTTTTATTAATTCTTTCTTTCTTCTTCCTTTCTTCTTTCTTTCTTCTTTCTTTCTTCTTTCTTTCTTTCTTCGTTCTTTCTTTCTTCTTTCTTTTTCTGTCTTTTTTCTTTCTTTCTTTCTTCTTTCTTTCTTTCTTACTTCTTTCTTTCTTCTTTCCTTCTTTTTTCTTCTTTCTTACTTCTTTCTTACTTCTTTCTTCCTTCTTTCTTATTTCTTTCTTCTTTATTTCCTTCTTTCTTCTTTCTTTCTTTCTTTTTCCTTCTTCTTTCATTCTTCTTTCATTCTTCTTTCTTTCTTCTTTCCTTCTTTCTTCTTTCATTCTTCTTTATTTCTTCTTTCTTTCTTCTTTCTTACTTCTTTCTTTCTTCTTTATTTCTTTCTATTTTTTCTTTCTTTCTTCTTTCCTTCTTTCTTCTTTCTTTCTTTCTTCTTTCTTCTTTCTTTCTTATTCTGCCTTCTTTCTTTCTTCTTTCTTTCTTTCTTTCCTCTTTCATTCTTTCTTCTTTCTTTCTTTCTTATTTCTTTCTTCTTTCTTCCTTTCTTCTTTCTTCCTTCTTTCTTTCTTCTTTCTTTCTTTCATCTTTCTTCTTTCTTTCTTTCTTCTTTCTTTCTTCTCTCTTTCTTATTTCTTTCTTTCTTTCTTTTTTTTCTTTCTTACTTCTTCCTTTCTTCTTTCTTTCTTTCTTCGTTCTTTCTTCTTTCTTTCTTCTGTCTTTCTTTTTCCTTAATTCTTTCTTTCTTCTTTCTCTCTTCTTTCTTTCTTCTTTCTTTCTTCTTTCTTTCTTCTTTCTTTCTTTCTTCTTTCTTTCTTTCTTCTTTCTTTCTTTCTTCTTTCTTTCTTCTTTCTTTCTTCTTTCCTTATTCTTTCTTCTTTGTTTCTTCTTTCTTTCTTCTTTCTTTCTTTCTTCGTTCTTTCGTTCTTCTTTCTTTTTCTGTCTTTTTTCTTTCTTTCTTACTTTCTTCTTTCTTTCTTTCTTACTTCTTTCCTTCTTTTTTCTTCTTTCTTACTTCTTTCTTACTTCCTTCTTTCTTCTTTCTTTCTTCTTTATTTCCTTCTTTCTTCTTTCTTTCTTTCTTTTTCCTTCTTCATTCATTCTTCTTTCTTTCTTTCTTCTTTCCTTCTTTCTTCTTTCTTCTTTCATTCTTCTTTCTTTCTTTCTTTCTTCTTTCTTACTTCTTTCTTTCTTCTTTATTTCTTTCTTTTTTCTATTTTTCTTCTTTCCTTCTTTCTTCTTTCATTCTTTCTTCTTTCTTTCTTCTTTCTTTCTTATTCTGCCTTCTTTCTCTCTTCTTTCTTTCTTTCTTTCTTTCCTCTTTCATTCTTTCTTCTTTCTTTCTTCTTTCTTTCTACTTTCTTCCCTTCTTCTTTCTTTGTTCTTTCTTTCATCTTTCTACTTTCTTTCTTCTTTCTTTCTTCTCTCTTTCTTCTTTCTTTCTTTCTTTCTTTCTTTCTTTCTTTTTTTCTTTCTTACTTCTTTCTTTCTTCTTTCTTTCTTTCTTCTTTCTTTCTTTCTTTCTTTTTTTTCTTTCTTCTTTCTTTCTTTCTTCTTTCTTTCTAACTTCTTTCTTTCTTTCTTCGTTCTTTCTTCTTTCTTTCTTCTATCTTCTTTCTTTCTTCTTTCTTTTTCTTTCTTTCTTCTTCCTTTCTTCTTTCTTTCCTCGTTCTTTCTTCCTTTTCTTTCTTCTTTCTTTCTTCTTTCTTTCTTTCTTCTTTCTTTCTTCTTTCTTTCTTTCTTCTTTCTTTCTTTCTACATTCTTTCTTCTTTCTTCTTTCTTCTTTCTTCTTTCTTCTTTCTTCTTTCTTCTTTCTTCTTTCTTCTTTCTTCTTTCTTTCTTCTTTCTTTCTTCTTTCTTTCTTCTTTCTTTCTTTCTTTGTTCTTTCTTCATTCTTTCTTCTTTCTTACTTCTCTCTTTCTTCTTTCTTTCTTTCTTTCTTTCTTCATTCTTTCGTCTTTCTTTCTTTCTTTATTCCTCCTTTCTTCGTTCTTTCTTTTTTCTTTCTTCTTTTTTTCTTCTTTCTTTCTTTATTTCTTTCTTCTTTCTTTCTTTCTTACTTCTTTCTTTCTTCTTTCATTCTTCTTTCTTTCTCTTTCTTTCTTTCTTTCTTTCTTTCTTTCTTTCTTTCTTTCTTTTTCCTTTCTTTCTCCTTTATTTCTTCTTTCTTTCATACTTCTTTCTTTCTTTCTTCTTTCTTTCTTTCTTTCTTTCTTTCTTTCTTTCTTTTTTCTTTCTTTCTTTCTTTCTTTCTTTCTTTCTTTCTTTCTTACTTTCTTTCTTTCTTTCTTTCTTTCTTTCTTTCTTTCTTACTTTCTTTCTTTCTTTCTTTCTTTCTTTCTTTCTTTCTTTCTTTCTTTCTTTCTTTCTTTCTTCTTTCTTTCTCCTTTATTTCTTCTTTCTTTCTTACTTCTTTCTTTCTTCTTTCTTTCTTCTTTCTTCCTTTCTTCTTTCTTTCTTCTTACTTTGTTCTTTCTTCTTTCTTTCTTCTTCCTTTCTTCTTTCTTTATTCTTTCTTACTTCTTTCTTTATTCTTTCTTTCTTTCTTCTTTCTTTCTTATTTCTTTTTTCTTTCTTTCTTTCTTCTTTCTTTCTTTCTTCTTTCTTTCTTATTTCTTTTTTCTTTCTTTCTTTCTTCTTTCTTTCTTCTTTCTGTCTTTCTTTCTTTCTTCTTTCTTTCTTTCTTCCTTCTTTCTTTCTTCTTTCTCTCTTTCTTTATTCTTTCTTTCTTCTTTGTTTCTTTCTTCTTTATCTTTCATTCTTCTTTCTTTCTTCTTACTTTCTTCTTTCTTTCTTCTTTCCTTCTTTCTTCTTTCTTTCTTACTTCTTTCTTTCTTCTTTCTTTCATTTTTTTCCTTCTTTCTTTGCTGTATCTTTCTTTCTTCTTTCTTTCTTTCTTCTTTCTTTCTTCTTACTTTCTTCTTTCTTTCTTTCTTACTTCTTTCTTCTTTCTCCTTTCTTTCTTCTTTCTTACTTTCTTCTTTCTTTCTTTCTTCTTTCTTTCTTCTTTCTTTCTTCTTTCTTTCTTTTCTTTTTTCTTCTTTCTTTCTTCTTTTTTCTTACTTCCTTCTTACTTCTTTCTTTCTTCTTTCATTATTCTTTCTTTCTTCTTTCTTTCTTCTTTATTTCATTCTTCTTTCTTTCTTCTTTCTTTCTTCTTTCTTTCTTCTTTCTTTCTTTTCTTTATTTCTTCTTTCTTTATTTCTTTTTTCTTTCTTCTTTCTTACTTCTTTCTTTCTTCTTACTTTCTTTCTTCTTTATTTCTTCTTTCTTTCTTTCTTCTTTCTTTCTTCTTTCATTCTTCTTTCTTTCTTCTTTCTTTCTTCTTTATTTCATTCTTCTTTCTTTCTTCTTTCTTCTTCTTTCTTCTTTCTTTCTTTTCTTTATTTCTTCTTTCTTTATTTCTTTTTTCTTTCTTCTTTCTTACTTCTTTCTTTCTTCTTACTTTCTTTCTTCTTAATTTCTTCTTACTTTCTTTCTTCTTTCTTTCTTCTTTCTTTCTTCTTTATTTCTTTCTTACTTCTTTCTTACTTCTTTCTTTCTTTCATCTTTCTTTTTCATTCTTTCTTACTTCTTTCTTACTTCTTTCTTTCTTCTTTCTTTCTTTCTTACTTCTTTCTTTCTTCTTTCTTCTTTCTTTCCTCTTTCTTCTTTCTTTGTTCATTCTTCCTTTCTTTCTTCTTTCTTTCTTTCTTCTTTCTTTCTTCTTTCTTTCTTTCTTTCTTTCTTTCTTTCTTTCTTTCTTTCTTTCTTTCTTTCTTTCTTTCTTTCTTTCTTTCTTTCTTTCTTCTTTCTTTCTTCTTTGATTTTCCTTTATTTCTTCTTTCAGTGTTTCTTCTTTCTTTCTTTCTTCTTTCTTTCCTCTTTCTTTCTTCTTTCTTTCCTTCTTCTTTCTTTCTTTTTTTCTTTCTTTGTTTCTTTCTTTCTTTCTTTCTTTCTTTCTTTCTTCTTCTTTTCCTTTCTTTCTCTCTTTCTTCTTTCTTTCTTATTTCTTTCTCTTTCTTTCTTCCTTCTTTCTTTCTTCTTTCTTTCTCCTTTATTTCTTCTTTCTTTCTTTCTTCTTTCTTTCTTCTTTCTTTCTTCTTTCTTTCTTTCTTCTTTCTTTCTTCTTTCTTTCTTTATTTCTTCCTACTTTCTTTCTTCTTTCTTTCTTACTTCTTTCTTACTTCATTTCTTCTTTATTTCTTCTTTCTTTCTTCTTTCTTTCTTCTTTCTTTCTTCTTTCTTTCTTCTTTCTTTCTTCTTTCTCTCTTTATACTTTCTTTCTTCTTTCTTTCTTCTTTCTTACTCCTACTTTCTTCTTCTTTCTTTATTCTTTCTTTCTTCTTTCTATGTTCTTTCTTGTTCTTTTTCTTTTTTTCCTTTCTTTCTTTCTTTCTTTCTTTGTTTCTTTCTTTCTTACTTTCTTTCTTTCTTTCTTTTTTCTTTCTTTCTTTCTTCTTTCTTTCTTCTTTCTTTGCTCTTTCTTTCTTCTTTCTTTCTTTCTTTCTTTCTTTCTTTCTTTCTTTCTTTCTTTCTTTCTTTCTTTCATTCTTTCTTTTTCTTTCTTTCTTTCTTCTTTTCTTTCTCCTTTATTTCTTCTTTCTTTCTTTCTTCTTTCTTTCTTCTTTCTTTCTTTCTTCTTTCATTCTTCTTTCTTTTTTATTCTTTCTTACTTCTTTCTTTGTTCTTTATTTCTTACTTCTTTCTTACTTCTTTCTTTCTTCTTTCTTTCTTACTTATTTCTTTCTTACTTCCTTCTATCTTCTTTCTTTTTTCTTCCTTTCTTTCTTCTTTCTTTCTTTATTATTTCTTACTTATTTCTTTCTTCTTTCTTTCTTTCTTCTTTCTTTCTTTATTCTTTCTTTCTTTCTTCTTTCTTTATTTCTTCTTTCTTTCTTCTTTCTTTCTTCTTTCTTATTTCTTCTTTCTTTCTTCTTTCTTTATTTCTTCTTTCTTCCTCTTTATCTTTCTTTCTTTTTTCTTTCTTATTTCTTTCTTTCTTCTTTCTTCTTTCTTTCTTTCTTCTTTCTTTATTTCTTCTTTCTTTTCTTTCTTCTTTATATCTTCTTTCTTCTTTCTTTTTCCTTTCTTTCTTCTTTCTTTCTTCTTCTTTCGTTCTTCTTTCTTTCTTCTTTCTTTTTTCTTATTTCTTTCTTCATTCTTTCTTCTTTCTTTCTTCTTTCTTACTTCTTTTTTCGTTCTTTCTTTGTTCTTTATTTCTTCTTTCTTGTTTCTTTCTTCTTTTTTTCTTTCTTTCTTTCTTCTTACTTCCTTTCTTCTTTCTTTCTTCTTACTTTGTTCTCTCTTCTTTCTTTCTTCTTCATTTCTTTCTTCTTACTTTATTCTTTCTTACTTCCTTCTTTCTTCTTTCTTTCTTACTTCTTTCTTTCTTCTCCTTTCTTTCTTCTTTCTTTCTTTCTTCATTCTTTCTTCTTTCATTCTTCTTTCTTTCTTCTTTCTTTCTTTCTTTCTTTCTTCTTTATTCATTCATTTTTCTTTCTTTCCTTCCTTCCTTTTTCTTTCTTCCTTCTTTCTTTCTTCTTTCTTTCTTTTTCTTCCTTCTTTCTTTCTTCTTTCTTTCTTTCTTTGTTTCTTTCTTTGTTTGTTTGTTTGTTTGTTTCTTTCTTTCTTTCTTTCTTTCTTTCTTTCTTTCTTTTTCTTCTTTCTTTCTTCTTTCCTTCATTTCTTTCTTTCTTCTTTCTTTCTTTCTTCTTTCTTTTCTTTCTTCTTTCTTTCTTTCTTACTTCTTTCTTTCTTTCTTCTTTCTTTCTTTTCTTTCTTTGTTTTTCCTTCTTTCTTTCTTTCCTTCTTTCTTTCTTTCTTTCTTCTTTCTTCTTTCTTTCTCCTTTATTTCTTCTTTCTCTCTTTCTTCTTTCTTTCTTCTTTCTTTCTTTTTCTCTCTTTCTTCTTTCTTTGTTCTTCTTTCTTACTTCTTTCTTTCTTTCTTCTTTCTTTCTTTTCTTTCTTTTCTTTTCTTTCTTTCTTTCTTTCCTTCTTTCTTTCTTTCTTTCTTTCTTCTTTCTTTCTTCTTTCTTTCTCCTTAATTTCTTCTTTCTTTCTTTCTTCTTTCTTGCTTCTTTCTTTCTTTCTTCTTTCTTTATTCTTTCTTTTTTTATTCTTTCTTTCTTCTTTATTTGTTCTTTATTTCTTACTTCTTTCTTACTTCTTTCTTCTTTCTTACTTATTTCTTTCTTACTTCCTTCTATCTCTTTCTTTTTTCTTCCTTTCTTTCTTTCTTTCTTTCTTTATTCTTTCTTACTTATTTCTTTCTTCTTTCTTTCTTTCTTCTTTCTTTTTTTATTCTTTGTTTCTTTCTTATTTCTTTATTTCTTCTTTCTTTCTTCTTTCTTTTCTTCTTTATTTTCTTCTTTCTTTCTTCTTTCTTTATTTCTTCTTCTTTCCTCTTTATTCTTTCTTTCTTTTTTCTTTCTTACTTTCTTTCTTTCTTCTTCTTCTTCTTTTTCTTTCTTTCTTCTTTCTTTATTTCTTCTTTCTTTCTTTCTTCTTTATTTCTTCTTTCTTCTTTCTTTCTTCTTCTTTCTTCTTTCTTTCTTCTTTCTTTCTTTCTTTTTTTTCTTTCTTCTTTCTTTCTTCTTTCTTTCTAACTTCTTTCTTTCTTTCTTATTTCTTTTTCTTCTTTCTTCTTTCTTTTCCTTTCTGCTTTCTTTCTTTCTTCTTTTTTTCTTCTTTCTTCTTTCTTACTTCTTTCTTACTTTTTCTTTCTTCTCCCTTTCTTTCTTCTTTCTTTCTTTCTTCTTTCTCTTTCATTCTTCTTTCTTTCTTCTTTCTTCTTTCTTTCTTCTTTATTCTTTCATTCTTCTTTCTTTCCTTCTTTCATCTTTCTTTCTTCTTTCTTTCTTTCTTCTTCTTTCTTTCTATTTCTTCCTTCTTTCTTTCTTCTTTCTTTCTTTCTTTCTTTCTTTCTTTCTTTCCTCTTTCTTTCTTTCTTCTTTCTTTCTTTCTTCATCTTTCATCTTTCTTTCTTTCTTCTTTCTTTTTTCTTTCCACTTTCTTTCTTCTTTCTTTCCTCTTCATTCTTGTTTCTTTCTTTCTTATTTCTTTCTATTTCTTTCTTCTTTCTTTCTTCTTTCTTACCTCCTACTTTCTTCTTTCTTTCTTTATTCTTTCTTCTTCTTTCTTCTTTCTTTCTTCATACTTACTTCTTTCTTTCTTTCTTTCTTTCTTCTTTCTTTCTTAATTCATTCATAATTCTTTCATTCTTCTTTCTTTCTTCTTTCTATGTTCTTTCTTTCTTCTTTTTCTTTCTTTCTTTCTTTCTTTCTTTCTTTGTTTCTTTCTTTCTTACTTTCTTTCTTTCTTTCTTTTTTCTTTCTTTCTTTCTTCTTTCTTTCTTCTTTCTTTGCTCTTTCTTTCTTACTTCTTCATTCTTTCTTTCTTTCTTCTTTCTTTCTTTCTTTCTTTCTTTCTTTCTTTCTTTCATTCTTTCTTTATTCTTTCTTTCTTTCTTCTTTCTTTCTCCTTTATTTCTTCTTTCTTTCTTTCTTCTTTCTTTCTTCTTTCTTTCTTTCTTCTTTCTTTCTTCTTTCTTTTTTTATTCTTTCTTACTTCTTTCTTTGTTCTTTATTTCTTACTTCTTTCTTACTTCTTTCTTTCTTCTTCTTCTTACTTATTTCTTCTTACTTCCTTCTATCTTCTTTCTTTTTCCTTCCTTTCTTTCTTCTTTCTTTCTTTATTCTTTCTTACTTATTTCTTTCTTCTTTCTTTCTTCTTTATTTCTTATTCTTTCTTCTTTCTTTATTTCTTTCTTCTTCTTTATTCTTTCTTTCTTTTTTCTTTCTTATTTCTTTCTTTCTTCTTTCTTTCTTCTTTCTTTCTTCTTCTTTCTTTACTTCTTTCGTTCTTCTTTCTTTCTTCTTTCTTTCTTCTTTCTTCTTTCTTCTTTCTTCTTTCTTTCTTACTTCTTTTTTCGTTCTTTCTTTGTGTTCTTATTTCTTCTTTCTTCTTTCTTTCTTTCTTACTTCCTTCTAACTTCTTTCTTTCTTTCTTCGTTCTTTTTCTTCTTTCTTCTTTCTTTTTACTTTCTGCTTTCTTTCTTTCTTCTTTTTTTCTACTTTCTTCTTTCTTACTTCTTTCTTACTTCTTTCTTACTTCCTTCTTTCTTCTTCCTTTCTTACTTCTTTCTTTCTTCTCCCTTTCTTTCTTTCTTCTTTCTTTCTTCTTTCTTCTTCTTTTTTTCTTTCTTTCTTTCTTCTTACTTCCTTTCTTCTTTCTTTCTTCTTACTTTGTTCTCTCTTCTTTCTTTCTTCTTTCTTTATTTCTTCTTTATTCTTACTTCCTTTCTTCTTTCTTTCCTTCTTACTTTGTTCTCTCTTATTTCTTTCTTCTTTCTTTCTTTCTTCTTTATTCTTTCATTCTTCTTTCTTTCCTTCTTTCCTCTTTCTTTCTTCCTTCTTTCTTCTTCTTTCTTTCTTTTTCTTCCTTCTTTCTTTCTTCTTTCTTTCTTTCTTTCTTTCTTTCCTCTTTCTTCTTTCTTTCTTCTTTCATTCTTGTGTCTTTCTTTCTTATTTCTTTCTTATTTCTTTCTTCTTTCTTTCTTCTTCTTTATTCTCTCTTTATTTTTTCTTTCTTTCTTCTGTCTTTTTTCTTTCTTTCTTTCATTCTTTCTTTCTTTCTTTCTTCTTACTTTCTTCTTTCTTTCTTCTTAACTTCTTCTTACTCTCTTCATTCTTTCTTCTTTCCTTCTTTCTTCTTTCTTTCTTTCTTCTTTCTTTCTTCTTTCTTTCGTCTTTCTTTCTTTCTTACTTCTTTCTTACTTCTTTCTTCTTTCTCCTTTCTTTCTTTCTTCTTTCTTACTTCTTTCTTTCTTCTTTATTTCTTTCTTCTTTCTTTCTTCTTTCTTTCTTCTTTCTTTCTCTTCTTTCTTCTTTCTTTCCTCTTTCTTTCTTCTTCTTTCTTCTTTCTTTCTTTTTTCTCCTTTCTTTCTCTTTCTTTCTTCTTCTTTCTTATTTCTTTCTTTCTTCTTTATTTCTTCTATCTTCTTTCTCTCTTCTTTCTTCTTTCTTTCTTCTTTCTTTCTTACTTCTTTCTTACTTCTTTCTTTCTTCTTTCATTCTTCTTTCTTTCCTTCTTTCTTCTTACTTCTTTCTTTCTTTTTCTTTCTTCTTCATTTCTTCTTTCTTTCTTCTTTCTTTCTGCTTTCTTACTTTCTTCTTTCTTTCTTCTTTCATTCTTTCTTCTTTCTTTCTTCATTCTTTCTTCTTTCTTTCTTCATCTTTCTTACTTCTTTCTTACTTCTATCTTTCTTCTTTCTTTCTTCTTTCTTTCTTCTACTATCTTTCTTTTCTTCTTTCTTTCTTTTCTTTCTTTCTTTTCTTTCTTTCTTTCTTTCTTTTTCTTCTTTCTTCTTTCTTTCTTTCTTCTTTCTTTCTTCTTTCTTCTTTCTTCTTCTTTCTTCTTTAATTCTTTTTTCTTTCTTCTTTCTTTCTTCTTTCTTTCTTCCTTCTTTCATTCTTCTTTATTTCTTCTTATTTCTTCTTTCTTTCTTCTTTCTTTTTATCTTCTTTCTTTCTTCTTCTTTCTACTTCCTTTCTTTTTCTTTCTTCTTTCTTTGCTCTTTCTTTCTTTGCTCTTTTTTTCTTCTTTCTTTCTTTCTTCTTTCTTTCTTTCTTTCTTTCTTTCTTTCTTTCTTTCTTTCCTTCTTCTTTCTTTCTTCTTTCTTCTTTCTTCTTTCGTTCTTCTTTCTTTCTTCTTTCTTCTTTCTTTATTCTTTCGTTCTCTTTCTTTCTTCTTTCTTTCTTTCTTCTTATTTTCTTTCTTCTTTCTTTCTTTCTTTCTTCTTTCTTTCTTCTTCTTCTTTCTTCTTTCTTTCTTCTTTCTTCTTTCTTTCTTCTTTCTGTCTTTTTTCTTTCTTTCTTCTTTCTTTCTTCTTTCTTCTTTCTGTCTTTTTCTTTCTTTCTTCTTTCTTTCTTCTTTCTTCTTTCTGTCTTTTTTCTTTCTTTCTTCTTTCTTTCTTCTTTCTTCTTTCTCCATTTTTTCTTTATTTCTTCTTTCTTTCTTCTTTCTTTCTTTCTTCTTTCTTTCTTCTTCCTTTCCTTCTTTCTTTCTTCTTTCTTTCTTCTTTCTTTCTTTCTTCTTTCTTACTTCTTTCTTCGTTCTTTCTTTCTTTCTTCTGTCTTTCTTCTGTCTTTCTTCTTCCTTTCTTCTTTCTTTCTTCTTTCCTCTTTCTAATTTCTTCTTTCCTTCTTTTTCTTTCTTCCTTCTTTCTTTTTTTCTTTCTTTCTTCTTTCTTTCTTCTTTCTTTCTTTCTCTCATCTTTCTTTCTTCTTTCTTTCTTTATTCTTTCTCTATTCTTTCCTCTTTCTTTCTTCTTTATTTCTTTCTTCTTTCTCTATTCTTTCTTTCTTCTTTCTTCTTCCTTCTTTCTTTCTTCTTTATTTCTTCTTTCTTTCTTCTTTCTCTTCTTCTTTCTTTCTTCTTTCTTTCTTTCTTCATTCCTTTCTTCTTCTTTCTTCTTTCTTTCTTCTTTCTTACTTCTTTCTTCTTTCATTAATTCTTTCTTTCTTCTTTCTTTCTTATTTCTTTTCTTTCTTCTCTTCTTTCCTCTTTCTTTCTTCTTTCTTTCTTTCTTCTTTCTTTCTTTCTTCTTTCTTTCTTCTTTCTTTCTTCTATTTTCTTTTCTTCTTTCTTTCTTTCCTCTTTTTTTAATACTTCTTTCTTTCTTATTTCTTTCTTCTTCCTTTCTTCTTTCTTCTTTCTTTCTTCTTTCTTTCTTTCTTCTTTCTTAATTTCTTCTTCCTATCTTCTTTCTTTCTTCTACCTTTCTTCTTTATTTCTTCTGTCTTTCTTCTTTCTTTCTTTCTTTTTTCTTTCTAATTTCTTTCTTCTTCCTTCGTTCTTTTTTCTTCTTTCTTTCTTTCTTTCTTTTTTCTTTCTTTCTTCTTTCTTTCTTTCTTTCTCTCATCTTTCTTTCTTCTTTCTTTCTTTCTTCTTTCTTTCGTTATTCTTTCTCTATTCTTTCTTCTTTCTTTCTTCTTTCGTTCTTTCTTCTTTCTTTCTTTTTTCTTTCTTCTTTATTAATTCTTTCTTCTTTTTTCTTTCTTTCTTTCTTCCTCCTTTCTTCTTTCTTTCTTCTTCCTTTTTTCTTCTTCCTTTCTTCTTTCTTTCTTCTTTCTTTCCTCTTTCTTTCTTCTTTCTTTCCTCTTTCTTCGTCTTTCTTTCTTTCTTCTTTCTTTCTTCTTTATTTTTTCTTTCTTACCTCTTTCTTTCTTCTTTCTTTCTTTCTTCTTTCTTCTTTCT